>NC_057805.1:376373506-376436022 GCF_018294505.1 Triticum aestivum
CGCTCGCCGGGGGTGGCGTTGCAGCGAGGAAACAGCGATGGGGGTCGAACCCGATCCACGATCCAGGAGGGGATCGGGGGAAGGGAGAGTGGGGAGTGGGTTTGTGGGGTTAGGGTTTGGGGGAGGGAGTGGATAAGGGGGAGTGGGGGAGGTGCGCGGCAGGGTGCGCCGGCCTGGCGGCCCGGTGGGTTGCGGCCTGGTGGGCCAAAGCCCAATTGGCCGGGGGTTTTCTTTTCATTTTTTTTGTTTGTTTGTTTTTCTCTTTTGTAATTTCTTTTCTTTTATTTATTTTTTTGTTTTTACAAAAATTACCACTAGTGCCTAAATTTGTATTTATCAACAAACTACTGTGAGATTAATCCTTAACCCATAATAAAATAGTTTTGGCATTTTATAAATTCAATAGGCATTTGTTTAATTGTTTTCTCTATTGTTTAATTGTTTTAGAGCCTTTAAATATTTTATCAAAGCTTGGTTTCTCCACCATAATTACTTACGATTTATTTGACACAACTCGAACATTTTAGTTTTGATATTAGAAAATTTTACTGTTTGCCTATATTTTAGATTTTAATTTGAATCGTTTTTGAACTAACTCCAGTTATCAACAGTAACCGAGGTGACGTGGCACCATTAGCAGAGGTTTACTGTAGCTTGATTATCCGGGCGTCACACCACAACCCACCAGGGCGCGCCTGGGGGTCCTGGCGCGCCTAGGTGGGTTGTGCCCACCAGGTGCACCTCCCTCTGATATTATTTGCACCAGAAATTCTTAAATATTCAGAAAAAATCATATTAAATTTTCAAGGAATTCTGAGAACTTTTATTTTTGGGTCATTTTTTAGTGCACGGGAAAATCAGAAAACAGACAAAACATGGCATTTTATTTTATTTAACTAATAGAAAAAACAAAAGGTAAGGATAGAAGCTAGTGCTTACTAAATTCATCAACTTCATACTGTTCAAAAATGATCCATTAATAAGGTTGATCAGGTCTTATTAACAACCACTTTTGATTAGCATGAAACCGAAGAACTTTCGTAAATCACTAAGTTACCTCACTGGGGATATGCATTTCCCCAACAATAAGCATTTCATATTTCTTTTTGACAGTAGGTAGATGTCGTGGTTTTGTCACGGCAGATGTCCTAAGGAAAGGACTTAGTCGTGGAGCCATCGCGCGGGTTACTGGTCCCCGCTCGTGGGGTGTTAAAGAGGTTCCTGGCCTCATAAACCGGCGGCAGGCGAGATTGGTACCTCCTCCTCAGGACATCATTTGACGCACTCTGATCCAGCATAAGCCGGTAAGCCTGTGCATCCAAAGCGGCCCGTTCCGCGGCCATTCTGGTATCCTCAGCTGCCAAGTCGGCTTTGGCCTGGGCGATCTGATCCTTCACCTTCGCGATTTCCGCATTATGTGCATCTTGATCCGCCGGGTTAACCTCCGCCATCAGCATTGCCAAAGCGTCAAATAAATCAGATAGAACCTGAGCCGGCGGTCGCACAGGGCCTCCTACCCCGGCCGCTGTCGCTGCTGCTGATCCGGAAATCATTGCTGCTGCGGTCGAAGAGTGGAGCGCTGGTTGCGTACCGGCCATGAAGATCGCAACCCGGTTTGGCAGATCAAAGGGGTCTGGAATACTGTCGCCATCGGAACAACCCCCAATCCGGCCATCTTGCAACTGATATAACGACTCGATCTCTCCGGTTGATGACTCGTCGCCGGAATAAACGACGGTTTCACCACCAGATTCCGATCTATCCTCAGATTCCCCTCCGTGGATGACTCCCACAAAGGCACGCTTCATGACAGGCTTAACCCGGGCAGATCTCGCACGCTGAGCCGTTTCGACGAGGTCGGTGCTGATGTCCGGCTTAGGGCCCGGTTCGCCAATCTTGCCAATGAAGACGTGTATGCCACCAAAGGGGACCCGGTACCCGTACTTGATTGAGCCGGCCTCGGGGCCCCAGCCTGCATCGTCGATGTAGAGCTTGCCACGATGACTCTTGGTCATCCGGCCCACAGCGTAGCCCTTGAGTCCTTCGAAGCTGCCCTCTAAGAACTTGAAACCATCGTGCGATAGCCCCACGGTGGGCACCAACTGTCGTGGTTTTGTCACGACAGATGTCCTAAGGAAAGGACTTAGTCATGGAGCCATCGCGCGGGTTAGCTTAAAGGGGTTAAAGCGGACAAGGGACGCAAAGAGTTTTATACTGGTTCGGCCCCTTGCGGTGAAGGTAAAAGCCTAATCCAGTTGTTGTGGAATTTCTAGGGTTTCGATGACCAGGGAGTGAATACGCTTTGCCTGAGTCTCGAGTTGTTGTCTGTCGTTCTCAAACCGCCACCGGGTCGTCCCCTTATATACATGGGTTGACGCCCGTCGGTTTACAGAATCCCGAGGCCGGCTCATAAACGTGTCCGGCCCGGTCTCTACTCTTTCTATCTTACAACACAAGTTTACATATCAACGCCGGTTTATGTCTACAGGCCTTAAACCGGCTTTTGGGCCCTGGGCCTTCATAAAGTGTCACCGTCTTTGTCTTCATGGGCTTCACATATAGTGAACCATTATGGGGCTAACCCGGCCTCTCCTAGCCAGTTTACGTCCAGTAGTAATATCCCCAATAGTAGAGGTATTTGAAAACTTCCAATAGTGATTGTCGGAGATTTTTCAATAACATTAATACCATTCACTTGGAATTGTTTCTTCGGAAAGTGCACCGTATGCTCATTACCATTGATATGAAAAGTGACCTTGCTTTTATTGCAATCAATAACAGCCCCTGCAGTGTTCAAGAGGGGTCTACCAAGGATAATCGACATGTTGTCATCCTCGGGCATCTCAAGTATAACAAAGTCAATCAAGATAGTAACATTAGCAACAACAACAACGGGAACATCCTCACAGATACCGATAGGTATGGCAGTTGATTTGTCAGCCATTTGCAAAGATATTTCAGTAGGTGTGAGTTTATTCAAATCAAGTCTTTTATATAAAGAGAAAGGCATAACACTAACACCAGCTCCTAAATCACACAAAGAAGTTTTCACATAATTCTTTTTGATAGAGCAAGGTATAGTTGGTAGTCCCGGATCTCCAAGTTTTTTAGGTACTCCATCTTTGAAAGTGTAATTAGCAAGCATAGTGGAGATTTCAGCTTCCGGTATTTTTCTCTTATTTGTGATGATGTCTTTCATATACTTTGCATAAGGAGGCATTTTCAAGATGTCAGTCAAGCGAGTACGCAAAAAGTCTGGCCTTAGCATTTCAGCAAAGTGTTCAAATTCTTAATCATCTTTCTTTTTAGTTGGCTTGGGTGGAAAAGGCATAGGTTTTTGAACCCACGGTTCTCTTTCTTTACCGTGTTTTCTAGCAATAAAGTCTCCTTTATCATACCTTTTATTCTTAGGTTGTGGGTTATCAAGATCAACTGCAGGTTCTATCTCAACATCATTATCTGGTTCTTTTTCATTATTTGTGTGAGTGTCTTCATGAACCTTATCATTGTCTTTGTCATTATCACTAGGTGAGTGTTCATTACCAGAGTGAGTTTCAGCATCAGTGATAAGTTTCATTATCATTATCAGGAGGTTTTTCTATTGGTGGTTCACTAGAAGTATGCAAAGTCCTATCATTTTTCTTCTTCTTTTTCTTTCTAGAAGGACTAGGTGCATCATTGTTAACTCTTTGTGAATCTTGTTCAATTCTTTTTGGTTGTCCCTCAGGATAAAGTGGTTCCTGAGTCATTTTACCTCCTCTAGTTGCAACTCTAACAACGAAATTATTTATATTATGATTCATTTCATCAAGTAATTCTCTTTGTGATTTAGCAACTTGTTCTAATTGAGTTTGAACCATAGAAGCATGTTTTCCAACACCTTTAACATCATTTGAAATTCTAAATAACAAGTCACTCAAGCAAGCAATCATATCAGAATTGTATTTCAACCGTTTCATAACATTTGCATTGAAGTGATCTTGTTTTCTAATGTAGTTTTCAAACTCATAAAGGCATTGACTAGGATGCATATTGTAAGGATTGTCATTATCATTGAACTTCATTAAAGAATTTGCCTCTACCACCTTAGGTAGCGGTGGTGTATTAAGCCCATGTATTTCTTCAATAGGAGGTAAATTTTGAACATCTTCAGCTTTAATACCTTTTTCCTTCATAGATTTCTTTGCCTCTTGCATATCTTCGGGACTGAAATATAATGTACCCCTCTTCTTCGTTGTGGGTTTAGCCGGTGGTTCAGGAATAGTCCAATCATCATAATTTTTCAATATGTTATTCAATAATTCTTCAGCTTGTCCAACAGTTCGTTCCATGAAAACACAACCAGCACAACTATCTAGGAAGTCCCTAGAAGCATCCGTTAGTCCATTATAGAAGATATCAAGTATTTCATTTTTGTTAAGAGGATGATCAGGCAAAGCATTAAGTAACTGGCAAAGCCTCCCCCAAGCTTGTGGGAGAGTCTCTTCTTTAGTTTGCACAAAGTTAAATATTTCCTGTAAGGCAGCTTGTTTCTTATGAGCAGGAAAATATTTTTCAGAGAAGTAATAAATCATATCCTGGGGACTACACACACAACCCGGAGTAAGAGTGTTGTACCAAGCTTTAGCATCACCCTTTAATGAGAAAGGAAATAATTTGAGAATAAAGTAATAGCGTGTTTTCTCATCATGAGAAAAACGGGTGGCTATGTCATTCAACTTAGTATGATGTGCCACAATAGTTTCAGTTCATAACCATGGAATGGATCATATTCAACCTAAGTAATTAACTCTAGGTCAACAGAGAACTCATAATCCTTATCATCAATAAAGATAGGTGAAGTAGCAAACTTAGGATCACATTTCATCCTAGCATTCAGAGATTTTTCTTTATACTTGCTTAATAATTTCTCTAGATCATCTCTATCATTACAAACAAGAATATCTCTAGTTGTTTCTTCACTCATAACATAACCTTTCGGTACCTTAGGCAATTCATATCTACGAGGGCTAGTTCTAGCAGGTGTTTCAGGAGTTTCAGTTTCAAGCTTATCATCAGATTCAACAACATCATGTTGTATTACTCTAGCAATTTGTTTATCAAGAAAGTCACCAAGTGGCACATCATCATTATCAAGCAAGGTACTAGCATCATCATAAGCATTATCCATAGCAGAAGTAGCATCATCAATAACTTGCGACATATCAGAATTGATAGCATGTGGTGGTGTTGCAAGTTTACTCATAACAGAAGGTGAATCTAAAGCAGAATTGGATGGCAGTTTCTTACCTCCCCTCATACTTGAGGGAAATATTTTAGTCTTAGGATCCTTCAGATTCTTCATAGTGATAATATGATAATAATCCCAAGTGACTCAACAAATATAGCTATGCTCCCTGGCAACGGCGCCATAAAAAGGTCTTGATAACCCACATGTATAGGGGCGCACATATCCCAGCACCTGGTGAGACCTCCTTGCCGTAGGCTTGGGAGGCGTCGAGGAACTGCGAAAATTTGTTAAGGAACTCTTATTCTTCCAAGCCCAGGGCCCTAGGAATGGCCGGACATGACCCAGTGCTCCGCGTCACGGTACCCGTGGGGCATGGACTTAAAAGAGGGAGGTGCGCCAGCTTGCGAGCTTGAGCGAGGGTGCCTCGCGAAGAACAGGAAAAACGCTCACGAGTGCACCTGTCCAGCCCCCTCACGAGGCATGTGAGGGAGAGTACGGGCCAAAACAAAGAACCAAGTGAAGAACAGAGGAAAAAGGCAATCGAACCAAGACGACAAGAAACACCAGAATGCGAACTTCCATTAAAGACGGGCAAGCCAACTACGGAAAGCAAATGAAAAGCCGCGTCCGGCACCTAGTCTAGTCTTCTCACCAGCGCGGAGCTAAGTGCTGCCACTAGGACGTGGGAGGGAGCCCCCGAAGCCCGAGGGCGGCACTCCTGAGACTCCGGGGCGTGTACCGCCCCACTCATTATTATGTGAGAGTGTCACAAGTAGAGACCTTCATAGGCACGGGGCCTTGCTTCACAGGCGATGGGCCTTGCTTCATGGGTAGAATTTCCGGAGGTGCTGGATGTTCCAGGCGTTCTTGATGGCGACCCCGTCCTGCGTCTCCAGGCGCACGGCGCCAGGCCTGGAGGCATGGGCGACCTTAAACGGGCCCTCCCACATGGGTGAGAGCTTATGAAGCCCTTCCCTAGAGAGCACCCACCTTAGGACAAGGTCGCCCACCTCGAGTGTCCTGGAGCGGACGCTGCGGCAATGATACCGCCGCAGCGTCTGCTGGTACCTTCCTGCTTGAAGCATGGTTTCACGGCGGTGTTCCTCCCCCAGCACAAGGTCCATCCCCCGCATGGCGTCCTGCTGCGTCTCATCAAACGCCAGGACCCGCGCGGAGCGATGCTTGACCTCGTGAGGGAGAACCGCTTTTTGCTCCGTAGACGAGGAAGAACGGGGTCTCACATGTTGGCTTGGTGGCGGTGGTGCGGATGGACCACAACACATACTGGAGCTCGTCGTGCGAGCCCCTGCCATAGGCCTCGAGCTTCTTCTTGAGGGTCCTGGTCTTGAGGCTGTCGGCGTTCTGGGAACGGGGGTCCCCAGACTTGCCTGCCCGCGGCCCACGGCGTGGCTAAGCCAGCAGGTCGTACGGCCCATCTTCATCAACAAGGCATCCAAGACCCTCGCGAGGGTCCAAGCCTCATGAGGCGGACGACACAAGACCTCCTCTGGAATGGCCTAGCCAGGCAGGCTCACGAGGAGCGAAGATATCAAGGCAGGGCAAAACCTCACGAGGCTCTCGTGACGTGAGCCATGATGAACGGCACCAGGCGGGCGCCAGCGCACGCAGCGTCCTTATTTCCTCTTTGGTGCTAAGGAGGCCAGCGCCGGCGAAGAGTACCGAGGCATCAGGCAAAGGTTGCTATATTGGTGCAACGAGACCAAGACCAGGAGGACGGCAAGACGGAGGTCATCGTGGAGCCCAAGATGGCGTCACCACCAGAGCTTTTCGCAGGCGAAGACCACTTTTGTCAGGATAACTTGTACTAGCTGTTCCCCTTCGAATTGGCCCACCATTGTTGGCTCCCTTCCCGCTCATTATTTGGGAAGAGGACCAGGGCCTATATAAGTAGAGCTAGCCACCATAGTAGGGGCATCTCATCTTAGCTTGATCCAATCCGATCGAGAGCCTAGCCACAAGAACACCTCAACCTCAGGAGGCTGTTCTTCCCTTGTACTGTTCATCATCAGCCCTAGAGGCAATCCACCACCACCACACTGGAGTAGGGTGTTACACCACAATGGTGGCCCGAACCAATATAAATCTCGTGTCTTTCTGTGTTGCGAGTTCGTCGAGTTCGTCCGCGAGACCTTAGCGAGCTAGGGCGTAGATCGGTAGGAGGGAAAGACTTCGCGCGCACCCTAGTGTTCGAACCTTAAGGGTTTGTCGGAACCCCACATCCGACATTTGGAGCGCAAGGTAGGGGTGCGCCGGAGCTCCTCTCCACCAACCTGCGCCCCGTGCCGCCGCACTTCGCTCCCATGGCGGGTGCCCCGCCATCCACCACCGCGACCTACGTTGACAGCAGGGCATCTGGGTACCGAGCCCTGGCTCCTGCCCTTCGCCGAGTGCGGTGGCCCACCAAGTTCAAGCCAGAGATGCCGCCGCGTTACGACGGCGTGGCAGACCCGATGCCATTCCTGCTGGCGTACAAGGAGGCTGTCCTCGAAGCTGGAGGCGACGACGAGATCATGGCCAACTGGTTCCCCATGGCCCTTGCCGGCGAGCCGCGCGCCTGGCTGCTCAACCTCCCGGGATCCACAGTGGCTTCCTGGGGGGAACTCTGTGACCTCTTCATCGATCTCTACGCGGTGCCGGCGCACTATGCGATCGCGGCCCTGCTGGGCGGCTCTCAAGCACTGCCCTCAGATCACCACGTCAAACTGTTCCTCCGTCAGATCGGGGCCACCTCCAAGCGCCCGGGGGCTCCGCCAGGTTGGGCTGCCCCAGAGGCCGACCTCACCTTCGGCTCAGAAGACCACCCCGGCTCCACCGTCGGCTCCGGCATGCTCCCAATGCTCTGCACGCCCACCATCTGCAATGTGGCCGTCACCAAGACCCTCATCGACGGCGGCACCGGCCTCAACTTGCTCTCCGTAGAAGCCTTCAGCCTTCTGCACGTGCCGCTCGAGCGGCTCGGCCTCAGCAAGCCCTTCTCAGGAGTGGGTGGGGGAGCTGCCCACTCTCTGGGGCAGGTCCGCCTCCCTGTCACCTTCGGCACGCGCGGCAACTACCGCACCGAGCTGGTGGACTTTGACATCGCCCGCATCGGTCTCCCGTACAACGCCATCATCAGGTACCCGGCCCTCGCTCAGTTCATGGCGGCGACTCACCCAGCCTACAACCTCATGAAGATGCCAGGGAGCAAGGGCGTCCTCACCATCAAGGGAGACACTAAGGAGGCCGTGACGGCGCTCAGGCTCGCCTTCAAGACCACGGCAGCAGCGCAGCCAGCCAGCACCAGTACCCCCGAGGCCAAGGAGACCGCGCCCACCAAGAAGAAGCAGTTGTTCACCCAAGACAAGGCGGAAACCAAGCAGGTGCCGGTCAACGAGGACGGGTCTTCAGGAGCCACCTTTACCATAGGAGCCGGCCTTGACCCGGGACAAGAGGAAGCTTTGGTGAGGTTTTTGCGCGCGAACAAGGAGATATTCGCGTGGGAGCCCAATCAGCTAGTAGGGGTCCCGGGAGAGGTGATCCAGCATCACCTAAGGGTATGCCCCAACGTACGCCCCGTGAAGCAGCGAGCAAGATGGCAATCCACTGAGAAGCAGGCCTTCATCGTCCAAGAGACAAGCAAGCTGGAGGCAGCAGGGACCATCTGAGAAGTTCGATACCCCGAATTGCTGGCGAACCCCGTCGTAGTACCGAAGAAAGGCGGGAAGGAACGGATGTGCGTCGACTTCTCCAACCTTAACAAAGCTTGCCCCCAAGATCCGTTCCCGCTTCGGCGCATCGATCAGACCGTCGACTCCACCGCCGAGTGTGACTTGCTATGTTTCCTGGATGCATTCTCAGGATACCACCAAATCAAGATGGCGGTGGAGGATGTGGAGAAGACAGCCTTCCAGACACCATGCGGAGTGTACTGCTACACCTGCATGCCCTTCGGGCTGCGCAACGCGGGCGCAACCTTTCAACGGTTGATGCACATCGCCTTGGGGCGACAGCTCGGCAGAAACACAGAGGCCTACGTTGATGACATAGTGGTCAAATCTCGCGAGGCGAGGACATTGATTCAAGACTTGGAGGAGACCTTCGAGAGCTTGCGCCAAGTGAACTTGAGGCTTAACCTGGAGAAGTGCGTGTTTGGCGTCCCCTCCGGTAAGCTACTGGGGTTCCTCGTATCCCACAGAGGGATCGAGGCGAACCCGGAGAAGATCAAGGCCATCGAAGACATGAGCCGACCACAGACCCTCAAGGAAATGCAGAAGCTAGCAGGGCGGGTGACTGCGTTAGGGCGTTTCATCTCCAAGCTAGGCGAGCGCGCGTTACCCTTCTTTAAGCTCATGAAGAAGAAGGGCCCGTTCGAGTGGACCCCGGAGGCCGACCAGGCCTTCCAAGACCTCAAGAAATACCTCACCAGCCCTCGGTGATGGTGGCACCGCGGCCACTCGAGCCTTTGGTACTCTACCTTGCCGCCACCCCGTACTCCGCCAGCGTGGCGCTGGTGGTGGTTCGGGAGGAGCGCCAAGACAAGGGTGTGCCGCGCCAAGCCGGATCTGATGCAGCGCAGGGTCAGCAAGGCGCAACAAAGCCATCAACGGCGGAAGACCCAGCTCAGCAGGGCGACATCGCAGAAGCTCCTGAAGACGGTCATGTCTCAGGAAACCCACCACCTCAGGATATGCCACAATCTCCGCAGGACCTGAGCCTTGACAGTGTGCCAGCCCTCGTCGAGCACCCGGTGTACTTCATCAGCACCGTACTTCGGGACGCGAGGGCGCGCTACCCCATGCCGCAAAAGCTCCTGCTCGCACTCTTGGTGGCCTCGCGCAAGCTGCGACACTACTTCCAGGGCCACCCCATCAAGGTCGTCTCAGCCTACCCATTGGAGAGGGTACTCAGGAGCCCTAACTCAGCCGGAAGGGTCGCTGAGTGGAACATCGAGTTGCAAGCATTACAGTTGAAGTTCAGCACTACCAGGGTCATCAAGGGAGCCGCGCTCGCCGATTTTGTGGCAGAATGGACAGATGCCCCGGGTCTTGAGGAAGGAGAAGACCGGTCCACCTCTCCAGGGAGCGAGGCTCCAGACGGCTTGGTCATGTATTTCGATGGCGCCTTCGCGCACCAAGGCGCGGGGGCTGGAGCAGTGCTCATCTCTCCCACTTAGGACAAGCTCTACTACGCCGTGCAACTCTGCTTAGTCTCCAACAACATCGCAGAATACGAAGGCCTCATTGCTGGCCTGAAGGCTGCGGCGGCTCTAGGGGTGAAGCGCCTCACCGTCAAAGGCGACTCGCAGCTCCTCGTCAACTTCTCCAACAAGGTGTACGAGCCGAAGGACGAGCACATGGAGGCCTACCTCACGGAGGTGCGCAAGATGGAAAAGCAGTCCTCGGGCCTGGAGCTGCAGCACGTGCCCCGGGGCACCAACAAGGAAGCCATCGACATCGCCAGGAGAGCATCCAAGCGGCAACCGCAAGAGCCCGGCGTCTTCGAAGAGCGGCTCTTCAAGCCATCAGCTACACGACCTCTTTCAAGCACGACTCAGCCTCGGGAGGAGCTCCCACAGCCCCCGTCCATGGGAGCCCCAGCTTGTGGCCCGACCTCAGGAGCTCAGCTGCTCTTGGCGCTCGAGCCCCAGGAGGAGTGCTGGACCAAGGAATTCAAAGAGTACCTGATGCACGGGACGCTGCCGAAGAAGGAAGAGGACGCGGAGCGCGTGGCCCGGCAAGCCACGGCATACTGTATCCAAGACGGCGAGTTATACAGGAAACGACCGAACGATGTCACGCTGCGCTGCATCTCCAGCGATCAAGGAAGGGAGTTGATGATTGACATACACGGCGGTGACTACGGACACCACTCGTCGTCACGAACCCTCGTCGGCAAGGTGTTCCGCAGTGGGTTCTATTGGCCTACAGCACTCAACGACGCGGCCGAGCTAGTGAAGTCCTGTGAAGATTGCCAATTCCACGCCAAGCAAATCCATCAGCCTGCTCAGGGCCTCCAAACCATCCCGCTCACATGGCCGTTTGCGGTCTGGGGGCTGGACATCCTGGGCCCGTTCCCCCGGGCGCCAGGGGGCTACCGCTATCTCTATGTCGCCATCGACAAGTTCACCAAGTGGGCGGAAGTGGAAGCCGTGCGTACCATCCCAGCCGGCTCTGCTGTCAAGTTCATCAAGGGCCTCGTGAGCCGCTTCGGGGTCCCCAACCGCATCATCATAGATAACGGCACGCAGTTTACTAGTAACATCTTCAAAACCTACTGTGCTAACCTTGGAACGCAGATCTGCTACGCTTTGGCGGCCCACCCCAGGAGCAATGGTCAGGCTGAGCGCGCCAATGCAGAGGTCCTGAGGGGCCTCAAGACCAGGACCTTCAAGAAGAAGCTGGAGGCCTGCGGTAGGGGTTGGCATGACGAGCTCCAGTCCGTGTTGTGGTCCATCCGCACCACCGCTACCAAGCCAACGGGCGAGACTCCGTTCTTCCTCGTCCACGGAGCCAAAGTAGTCCTCCCTCACAAGGTCAAACATCGCTCCGCGCGGGTCCTGGCGTTCGACGAAATGCAGCAGGACGCCATGCAGGGGATGGATCTCGTGTTGGGAGGGTTACGTCGTCGCGAAGCTGCACTAAGAGCGGCAAGGTACCAGCAAGCGCTGCGGCGTTATCACTGCCGCGACGTCCGCTCCAGGACGCTCGAGGTGGGCAACCTCGTCCTGAGGTGGGTCCTCTCCAGAGAAGGGCTGCACAAGCTTTCGCCCATGTGGGAGGGCCCGTTCAGGGTCGTCCATGTCTCCAGGCCGGGTGCAGCGCGCCTGGAGACGCAGGACGGGATACCCATCCAGAACGCCTGGAACATCCAGCACCTCCGGAAGTTTTATCCATGAAGCGAGGCCCAGAGCCTGAGAAGAGGCCCAGAGCCTGTGAAGAAGGCCCGGTGCCTGTGAAGAATCGCCGCCCGTGACACTCTCATAATGAGTGGGGCTGTACACGCCCCGGAGTCTCAAGAGCGCCGGCCTTAGGCCCTGGGGCTCCCTCCCACGCCTAGTGGACAGCACTTAGCTCCACGCTGGTGAGAAGACTTGAAGACTAGATTAGGTGCCGGACGCGGCATTTCATTTGCTTTCCATAATTGGCTCGCTTTTCCTTAATCAAAGTTTGCCTTTGGCGTTCCTTGCTGATTTGATTCCCTCGCCTCTCACTGCATTTTTTCCGGCTCGAATTTGCTCGAGTTCTCTCTCTCGCATGCCTCACGAGGGGGCTAGGCAGGTGCCCTCACGAGCATTTTTCTTCTTTTTGCCTTCTCGCGAGCCACCCTCGTTCGAGCCCAAAAGCTGGCGCACCTCTCCTAGTCCGTGCCCCTCGGGTACCGCGATACAAAGCGCCAGGTCAGGGCCAGGATGAACGACAAATCTTTTAACGCACTTCCTAACATGTTTTTCACAGTTCCTGAGCGAATGCAGGCCACCAAGGCAAGATGGATGCGAGGAAATAAACGCCTTGCGAGGAAGAGGGCGTCCTGAGTATACCAGGTTAAGTTATCTTTGCGCAAAATAACGACATAGCACGAGAACAACACGCATACTGTTATAACCGGGGTACCATAGTTCGATACACGCCCCCCTGGGCCCATACTGGTTTCATTCTTGATGCAGGAAAAGAGTAAAACAAAAGTAGCGTTGCAGCGATCCGCGAAGACAGGCCCCTAGCGCTACCCCGAGCCTAGCCGGATCCTTCCTCACGCTTCACGGAGGTGCAGCGACGTGACGACCCACTGCCACCTTCAAAACGGGCGCGGCGGATGGTCATAGCCGCCACTGCTGGAGCTGTCACCGGAGGAAGAGCCGCCATAGCTGGACGAGACACGGTCGCCGCCGAGGGCGGGCTCGCCCTCGTCCTCGTCGCGACCGTCCCCAAGGCCGAGTACCTCCTCGCCGTCGTTCGCCTCGGGACAACACCCAGCACGATGACCATCTTCCCCAAACACCCTCACATAGAGGGTCGATCCACCATCGTACCTGAAGTGGAGGGTGCACCGCCTGCCCAGGCCGCGCGCGCGGGCGAATGTCTGCCAGCCGCGGGCCAGGGCTATGTTGCCCGCGGCGGAAGTCTTGACCGCAACCCAAGAGGCCTTGTGTGACGCCCTCGATTCAATCGTACACTAATCATACACGCAAATGTGTACGATCAAGATCAAGGACTCACGGGAAGATATCACAACACAACTCTAGACACAAATTAAAATAATACAAGCTTTATATTACAAGCCAGGGGCCTCGAGGGCTCGAATACATGAGCTCGATTACACAAGAGTCAGCGGAAGCAACAATATCTTAGTACAGACATAAGTTGAACAGGGATGCCTTAAGAAGGGTAGCACAAAAAGCAACACGATCGAAGAGGCAAGGCCTCCTGCCTGGGAGCCTCCTAACTACTCCTGGTCGTCAGCGGTCTCCACGTAGTAGCAGGCATCGGCGGTGGCATCTGGCTCCTGGGCTCCGACATCTGATTGCATCAACCGGAAAGAAGAAGAAAGGGGCAAAGGGGAAGCAAAGAAACCGTGAGTACTCATCCAAAGTACTCGCAAGCAAGGATCTACACTACATATGCAACATTATCAAAGGAAGGTTGTATATGTGGACTGGGCTGCAGCAATGCCAGAATAGAGATAAGGCCTAGTCCTATCGAAGACTAGCATCTTCTGGAAACCACCATCTTGCAGCAACAGGAGGGAGTAGAGTAGCATAAAGTAAAGTAGTAGAAGTGTTATCAACCTCGGCCAGAGATCCTTTCTCGACTCCCTGCAAGAAAGCAATCCCAGAGCCATACTATCCAGTTCCAATTATAATCCAATTCTCATATCCAAGTCTCATCACAAGTATCCAGTTCTAGTTGTATCGATCGGGATACAACTCCAAGTGTCCGTTACCATAGGACAGGCTATCGATAGATGTTTTCTTCCCTGCAGGGGTGCACCAACTTACCCACCACGCTCGATTAACTCCGGCCGGACACACTTTCCTGGGTCATGCCCGGCCTTGGCCAAACAATACGCCACAACCCGACCTAGGCTTAATAGAGAGGTCAAGCACGCCGGACTAAACCTATGCCCCCAGGGGTCATGGGCCATCGCCCCGGGAACTCCTGCACATTGCGTGGGCGGCCGGTGAGCAGGCCTAGCTACCTCCTTAAAAAGGTAGGAGCTTACCAGTCCAACCCGGCGCGCGCCACTCAGTCACTTGACGTCTATTAAGCTTCGGCTGATGCATACAACGCAGAACGCCCATACTATGCCCACGTGATGGTTAGTGCTATCAGGCCAGAGGCCCCTTGGATCAAATATCCAAATCATAGTGGATTAGGAACGCGCGGTAACAAGCAGAGACTCACGAAAGATGTGACCCCGTTGCCCCGTCTTGAGGAATTGCGGCAAGGGCTAGGAATGCCCGGCCACGCCTCGTAATTTTCTCGCGGGCACCTTCCAGGTCAACCCGACTCCACATCACTCGCAATTAAGCTCGCGCGGGTACCCCTCAGGGCCGACCTGTCTCTAGTAACATGGTTCAGTGTAAAGTCATAGTAACCATAGTAACTGTGTGTCCAAACATCAAGGGGAAAACCCGAGGAATCACCCCCGGTGAATTCCATTCGATGTAATCATCAAGGTGAACGTAAGAGGAATCACCCCCGAGGTTCACACTTGAGGGGTTGCACGACAGAGTCGTATCGGAAGTGGTTAAGGCGGAATCACCCTCGATGACCACGACCGAATAGCTACACTACAGGGTTAACATCAGAAGTGCTGTAGAGGTCTCACCCTCGGCACTCGATAGTAACCCAGCAGTGTCGAGCAACTAAGGAGAAAGTGATGTGCGATGCCGGGGCCTGGTCTTCGATCCCGTTGGTCGGGTCTTCGATGATGAAGCAGGGGCAACAAGGTCAAGGTGGGGGTCACTGATGGATCACTAACCAACATATACTAAGCAGTTTAGGATAAGCAGGTAAGATACAATGAGCAGGTTACAAAAGCAGGCTATGCATCAGAATAGGAGCAAACAATAACAGTAGCAAAATCTAATGCAAGCATGAGAGAATGGAATGGGCGATATCGGGATGATCAAAGGGGGGGCTTGCCTGGTTGCTCTGGCAAGGAGGGGTCGTCGTCGACGTAGTCGATCATAGGGGCGGCATCAGTCTCGGGGTCTACCGGAGAGAAGAGGGGGAAGAAACAGTAAATATAAAGCAGACAAAGCATCACAAAGCATAACATGGCAATATGCGGTACCGGGTGTGACCTAACGTAAGGCTACACGATATAGGTGAAGGGGGAATTCAACCGGGAATGTTTTCCCGGTTTCGGACCTGTGTCAGACAGATGACCGGAGGGGGAATGTTCCATGTCCAGACAGCTAGAGGCATCCGACTGATGAATGGACTGCGTATTTGGATTCGTTGGATTTTTCTGAGCAACTTTCAAATAGAAAACATTTTCATCCGAGTTACGGTTTATTTTCTATGAATTTTCAAAGATTAAACCATATTCTGAATTTATTTAAAATAACAGAAAAGATAAAATGACGTCAGCATGATGTGCTGATGATGTCAGCAGTCAACAGACTCGCTAACCAGGTCAAACTGACCAGTGGGTCCTACATGTCATAGACAGAGGGCTAACAGTGGGTTATTTTAATTAAACGTGGTTAATTAGCAGCTGGGTCCCACATGTCAGTGACTAATTAGCTAAACTAATTACTTTTAATTATAAAATCATTTTAATTAGTTATTTAAGTGGTGGGGCCCGCACGTCAGTGGCTGGGGCCTGCCCAGTCAGCACAGGTGACCAGGTCAACTGGTCAACAGGAGGCCAGGGGCCCCACTAGCAGTGACCCAGGGGGCGGCCCCAGGTGTGCCAGCTCAGCAGGCCGGCGGTTGAACGCTGGCAAGCACGAAAACGCGGCGGAGGGCGCCCGGCCTCGTCGGGATTCGTCTACAGGGGGCCTACACGGGCGCGGGCGGGCGCGTTCGAACGGGGAGAGCCCGCCACGTCACGTGGTGAGGCCGGCCGGAGCTGGAGCTGCCGGAAACGGCGCCGGCGACGAGTGGAGGCGGTGGTGGCGTTCGGGACCTTGTCGGGATCACGCTACGGTGGCTCAAATCGGACGCGGCTGGACTCGTTCGTCTGCGGTCGATCTCGCGCATCCAACAACGGTGGTCGCGGGGGCTGGAGTTGACCGGAGCAGGGCGCAGCATCGACGATAGCGGCGGCCGGAACTCGGCTCGATGCGGGTTAGCAACGGCAGCTCGTTTGCGGACAAACTAAACGGCCAAGGGACCTCTACATGCGCATGCGACGGCGATGGACTATTGTGCGTGGCCATTTGGTCACCGGGAGGTGGCCGGCGACGAGCGTCCGCGGCGGAGGGCTCGGCCACAGCGGGGATGGCGACTACGAGGTATGTTCGTCGACGAGAAGGGCGGGGGGAAGAAGGCAGGGGCTCACCGTGACCTGCAAGTGAGCAAAGCGGGCTTGGGGGAGAGCTCGCCGGAGCGAATCGCCGACGGAGTCTGCCAGGCCAAGGAGGAAGAAGACGACGATGCGGGCGCTCCGTTGCTCCCCGGCTCCAGGCGCTTGGCGTAGGCGGCGTAGACGACGCCGACGGAGAGTATGGACAGGGAGGCGCGGTGCGGGGAAGAAGGTGGCCGTGGCTATGGCGCGACCATGGCGTCGACAGCGCTCGGGTGAGGTGAGTGGCCGAGACGGAGAGGGGGGGAGAGCGGGGTGGACCTGGGAGGCGAGACAGGTGAGTGGAGGTAGGTGAGGAGGAGGTCGAGGCGTCGAGGGGAGGGGTCGACCTTATCCTCTCCGGGGAGTCGCCGTCGAGGCGGTCCGGCGGGGCTCGCCCCTGTTGCGACCCCGGTCGGGGGAACAGGGGGAGGAGGCGACCCGGGGAGGGGCTGGGCCGGACCAGCTGGAATGGGCCGAGGCTCGGGCCAGGCAATGTGCACTTGGCCCAATGCACAGTGGCCTGTGCTCTTTCTCTTTCTTTTTTTAACCTTTGCTTTCTTTTTTTTAACAACTTTCTATTATAGCTATTTTAGGCCATTTAGGTACTTTGCAAAAAAGTTGGTTCACCACCAATATTACCAGAAGAATATTTTCCACACGATGAACATTTTTGTTTTCATGTTTGAGAAATTTTGAATTTCACTTAGCATTTGAATTTGCATAAAAAGGGGAAGTTGAAAGAAACATGAGATACTAATGATCAGACACATGTTTAGCAAAAAGATTAACTTAACCCCAGGGGTTACTGTAGCATCATTACACCGGGGTGTTACACCTTGCTGCAGCAGCCATCTGCCTGCAGCCAGAGTCCGCCTGGACCAGAGGCCGGCAGTTCGCCGGCGAAGAAGCGCGGAAGTTGGCGCTAGTTGCCGGCCGGGTTCTCCGACCAGACGACAAACTCCGGCGACACCTCCGCTGAATGGAAGCACGGGCGGGGAGGCCGCGCCACCATTGCGTGCCTCACCTCGTCAACTGGACCGCCATGGTCGGGACGATCCCCTCCGCGTGTCGCGCCACTGCCTCGACGGTGGGCCACGGCGGGGGTCGCGGCGTGCTTGCGCGGACGGCCGCGACCGCGCTTGGGCGCCGGGGAATCGGTGCCCTCGCGAGGGGCCTTCCCCTTCTCGGCGGCAGAGAACTTCCTTCGTGGCGCCATCGGTGGCACTGCAAGCAATGGAGCAAAGAAGAAGCAAGCAAGCAAGTAAGAGATGGGCGATGGGGGCTCCGCCCCCCTCCCCATTTATAGCAAGAGAAGGCCAACCGGCGTCCCCCACGATCGCAGGTAATGATGGTTTTCCTTGCATGTCGCAGGGACTTGTCAAGTCGTGCAGTTGCCGAGGCAACATGGGGAAGCGGAGACGCCCACGTCCAATCAACCGCCACGCGTCAACCGAGGCCGCAGGCTTTTGGGGCCCGCGGTGCTCTGAACTTGACCCTTGGCTTCGCCACGAAGCCAAGCCCGAGCGCACCTTGGGCTCGGGGGCTACTGTCGGCGTTCTGGGAACGGGGGTTCCCAGACTTGCCTGCCTGCGGCCCACAGCGTGGCTAAGTCTGCAGGTCGTACGGCCCATCTTCATCAACAAGGCATCCAAGACCCTCGCGAGGGTCCAAACCTCGCGAGGCGGACGACGCAAGACCTCCTCTGGAATGGCCTAGCCAGGCAGGCTCACGAGGAGCGGAGATATCAAGGGAGGGCAAAACCTCACGAGGCTCTCGTGACGTGAGCCATGACGAACGGCACCAGGCGGGCGCGAGGCGGGCGCGAGCGCGCGCAGCGTCCTTATTTCCTCTTTGGTGCTAAGGAGGCCAGCGCCGGCGAAGAGTACCAAGGCATCAGGCAAAGGTTTCTATATTGGTGCAACGAGACCAAGACCAGGAGGAAGGCAAGACGGAGGTCATCTTGGAGCCCAAGACGGCGTCACCACCAGAGCTTTTCGCATGCGAAGACCACTTTTGTCAGAATAACTTGTACTGGCTATCCCCCTCCGAATTGGCCCGCCGTTGTTGGCTCCCTTCCCGTTCATTATTTGGGAAGAGGACCAGGGCCTATATAAGTAGAGCTAGCCATCATAGTAGGGGCATCTCATCTTAGCTTGATCCAATCCGATCGAGAGCCTAGCCACAAGAACACCTCAACCTCAGAGGCTGTTCTTCCCTTGTACTGTTCATCATCAGCCCTAGAGGCAATCCACCACCACCACACTGGAGTAGGGTGTTACACCACAACGGTGGCCCGAACCAGTATAAATCTCGTGTTTTTCTGTGTTGCGAGTTCGTCCGCGAGACCTTAGCGAGCTAGGGCGTAGATCGGTAGGAGGGAAAGACTTCGCGCGCACCCCAGTGTTCGAACCTTAAGGGTTTGCCGAAACCCCACATCCGACAGAGGCCTCTCAGGACCTCCACGTTGGCGCGTTCGGCTTGACCATTGCTCCTGGGGTGTGCGACCGAAGCGTAGCAGATCTGCGTTCCAAGGTTGGCACAATATGTCTTGAAGAGATTGCTAGTGAACTGCGAGCCGTTGTCGGTGATGATGCGATTAGGGACCCCGAACCGGCTCATGAGACCCTTGATGAACTTGACCGCAGATCCGGCTGGGCTGGTGCGGACAACTTCTATCTCCGCCCATTTGGTGAACTTGTCGATGTCGACGTAGAGGTAGCGGTAGCCCCCAGGCGCTCGAGGGAACGGGCCTAAGATATCCAGCCCCCAGACTACGAATGGCCACGAGAGCGGGATGGTCTGGAGGCCCTGAGCTGGCTGATGGATCTGCTTGGCGTGGAATTGGCAGGCCTCGCAGAACTTCACCAGCTCGGTCGCGTCGTTGAGTGCCGTAGGCCAGTAGAACCCGCTGCGGAACGCCTTGCCGACGAGGGTTCATGACGATGAGTGGTGCCCGCAGTCTCCACCATGGATGTCAGCTAGCAACTCGTGCCCCTATTCCCTGGAGATGCATCACAAGGAAACGTCATTTGGCCGCTTCCTGTATAACTCACCGTCCTGGATGCAGTATGCCGTAGCCTGTCGGACCACGCGCTCCGCATCCTCCTCTTTCTCCGGCAGCATCCCTTGCATCAGGTATTCCTTGAACTCCTTGGTCCTGCACCCCTCCTGAAGCTCGAGCACCAGGAGTAGGCACGCTCCCGAGGTCGGGCCGCAGGCCCGGGCTCCCGAGGCGGCGCCGGCCTCGAAAGCAGAGGTGTTGTCGAAGGCTTGAAGAGCCGCTCCTCGAAGATGTCACGCTCTTGGGGTTGTCGCTTGGTCGCCCTTTTGGCGATGCCATCGGCCTCCTTGTTGGTGCCACGAGGCACGTGCTGCAACTCTAGGCCCAGGAACTGCTTTTCCATTTTGCGTACCTCCACGAGATATGCATCCATGTGCTCGTCCCTCGGCTCGTATACCTTGTTGGAGAAGTTGACGAGGAGCTGCGAGTCGCCCCTAATGGTGAGGCGCTTCACCCCTAGGGCCACTGCAGCTTTAAGGCCAACGATGAGGCCTTCGTACTCCGTGATGTTGTTGGAGACCTTCTCGCCTTGCTGGAAGCAGAGCTGCACGGCGTAGTAGAGCTTGTCCTGAGTGGGCGAGATGAGCACTGCTCCAGCTCCTGCGCCCTGGCGTGCGAACGCGCCATCGAAATATATGACCCAGCCATCTGGTGCTTCACTTCCTGGCGAGAGGGATCGATCCTCGCCTGCTTCAAGCCCCGGGGCGTCAGTCCATTCTGCCACGAAGTCGGCGAGCGCGGCTCCCTTGATCACCCTAGTTATGCTGAACTCCAGCTGAAATGCTTGTAGCTCGATGTTCCATTCGGCGACTCTTCCAGTAGCGCTGGGGCTCCTGAGTACCCTCTCCAGTGGGTAGGCCGAGAAGACCTTGATTGGGTGACCTTGGAAGTAGTGTTGTACTTTACGCGAGGCCACCAAGAGCACGAGCAAGAGCTTTTGAGGCATGGGGTACTGTGCCCTTGCATCCCACAGTACCATGCTGACAAAGTACACTGGGCACTCGACGAGGGTGGGAGCGTCGACGGAGCCTGCGCCTGTCAGAGGTTGAGGCGTCTCCTGAGGTGACGGGACCCCAAGAGCCTGGTCGCCCACCGGGGCCTCTGTAGGCCCGCGAACGCCGTCTGGTGGGGCCTGGTCACTCATTGGCATCGCTGCAGATTTTGTGGTGCCTTCTTGGTCCTATATCGCCCCGGCTGGAGGTGCGGCACGGCGCGGCAGACCCTTGGCCTGGCGCTTTTCCCGAACCGCCACTAGAGCTGCACTAGTGGAGTAGGGAGTGGCGGCAAGGTAAAGCACCAGGGGCTCGAGAGGGCGAGGCGCCACCACCACCGGAGGGCTGGTGAGGTATCTCTTGAGGTCTTGAAATGCTTGGTCAGCCTCTGGGGTCCATTCGAACGGGCCCTTCTTCTTCATCAGCTTGAAGAATGGCAGGGCGCGCTCTCCCAGCTTGGAGATGAAGCGCCCCAGCGAGGTCACGCAGCCCGCAAGCTTCTGCATCCCCTTGAGAGTTTGTGGTGGGCTCATGTCTTCTATCGCCTTGACCTTCTCCGGGTTAGCCTCGATCCCCCTGTGGGATACGAGGCAGCCTAGCAGCTTGCCAGAGAGGACACCGAACACGCACTTCTTCGGGTTGAGCCGCAGGTCCACCTGGCGCAGGCTTGCGAAAGTCTCCTCCAGGTCTTGAATCAAAGTTCTTGCCTCCTGAGACTTTACCACAATGTCGTCGACGTAGGCTTCAGCGTTCCTCCCGAGCTGCTGACCCAGGGCGATGTGCATCAACCGTTGGAAGGTCACGCCTGTGTTGCGCAGCCCGAACGACATGCAGGTGTAGCAGTACACCCCACACGGGGTTAGGAAGGCCGTCTTCTCCACATCCTCCACTGCCATCTTGATCTGGTGATAGCCTGAAAACGCGTCTAGGAAGCACAGCAGGTCGCACTCGGCGGTGGAGTCGACAATCTGGTCGATGCGCGGAAGCGGTAACGGGTCTTGGGGACAGGCCTTGTTGAGGTTGGTGAAGTCGACACACATGTGCTCCTTCCCGCCTTTCTTCGGTACGACGACGGGGTTCGCCAGCCACTCAGGATACCAAACCTCGCGAATGACACCTGCTGCCTCCATCTTGCGGGTTTCCTGGACGTTGAAGGACTGGTTCTCCGTGTACTGTCGTCGCGCCTTCTGCTTCACAGGGCGCACATTGGGGCAAAACCCTCAAGTGATGCTCGATCACCCCCCTCGGGACCCCTACTAGCTGCTTGGGTTCCCAGGTGAATACATCCTTGTTCGAGCGCAGGAACCTCACCAATGCCTCCTCTTGGTCCGAGTCGAGGTTGGCGCCTATGGTGAAGGTGGCTCCTGAGGACCCATCTTCCTCGACCGGCACCTGCTTAGTTTCGGCCCGATCTTGAGTGAACAACTGCTTCTTCTTTGTTGGCGCGGCCTCCTTAGCTCCAGGGGTGGCCTCGTCAGCCGGTCGTGCCACTACGGCGGTTTTGAGGGAAAGTTTGAGCGCCGCCAGACCCTCCTTGGTGTCTCAAACTACGGTGAGGACGTCCTTGCTCCCGGGCATCTTCATGAGGTTGTAGGATGGATGGGTCGCCGCCATAAACTGAGCCAGAGCCGGGTACCTGAGGATGGCGTTGTATGGGAGGCCAATGCGGGCGATGTCAAAGTCGATCAGCTCGGTGCGGTAGTTGTCGCGGGTGGCGAAGGTCACAGGAAGGCAGATCTGCCCCATGGGGCTGGCGGAGAAGGGCTCGCTGGGGCGTAGCCCTTCGAGTGGTACGTGAAGAAGGCTAAAAGCCTCCACGGAGAGCACGTCGAGGCCGGCGCCGCCATCGATGAGGGTCTTGGTGACAGCTACGTTGCAAATGGTGGGCGTGCAAAGCATTGGAAGCACGCCCGAGCCGACGGTGGTGACGGGGTAATCCCCCGAGTCAAAGGTGAGGTCAACCTTGGGCGTCGCCCAACCCGGGGGAGCACCTTGCTGCATGGAAGCGGTGCTGATCTGGCGAAAGAACTGCTTGGTGTGATGGTCCAAGGGCGGTGCTTGTGAGCCGCCAAGGAGGGCCGCGACGGCGAGGCGCACCGTTGCCGCGAAGCGCGCGACGAGGAGGCGGTGTAGCTCCTCCCAAGCTTCCACCAAGGATCCCAGGAGGGTGAGCAGCAAGGCGCGTGGTGCACCAGCGAGGGCCATGGGGAGACAGTTGGCCATGACCTTGGCGTCGCCCCCAGCCTTCAGGACGGCCTCTTCATATGCAGCAGGAAGGCCGACGGGTCCGCCGCGCCGTCGTAACGCGGCGGTACCTCCGGCTTGAACATGGGTGGCCACTGTGCCCGTTGCATGGCGGGGGCAAAGCCTCTGAGCCCCCTGGCTCCATCGTGGGAGTCCGTCATCCCAGCTAGAGGAGCGACACCGGCCATGGCGGCAAGGCGCGGTGGTGGTGGAGCGTGAATCGATGGAAGGAACGCTTCGGCGCACCCCCTACCTGGTGCGCCAAATGTGGATTTCGGGTTCCGGCAAAACCCTCGAGGTACGAACACTGGGGTGCGCACGAAGATCTCACCTTTCCCTGGCTCACCCACTCCCCACTATCCCAAGGCTCAGCACATCAAACTCGCAAAACAAAGGACACAGGGTTTATACTGGTTCGGGCCACCGATGTGGTGTAATACCCTACTCCAGTGTGGTGTGGTGGATTGCCTCTTCGGCTGAGGATGAACATGTACAAGGGAAGAACAGCCTCCTGAGGAGAGGTGTTCTTGAGCTCGATGAGCTTGTGTGGCCGAGGATGATCTGAATGATCCAAGATTAGTTGCCTCCTACTATGGTGGCTAGTCCTATTTATAGAGGCCCTGGTCCTCTTCCCAAATGTAGGCCGGAAGGGATCCAACAACGGCCAAATTTGAAGGGAGACAACCAGTACAATTTATCCTGACTAAAGGTGGTCTTCGCCTGCCAAAGGCTCTGGTGGTGACGCCGTCCTGGGCTCCATGGTGACCTCCGTCATGTCGTCCTGCCGGTCTTGGTCTTGTTGCACCGATATGGAAACCTTTGCCTGATGCCTCGGGACTCCTTGCCTGCGCGTGCCTCTTTAGCACCAAAGAGGAAACGAGTACACTGCGCGCTCTGGTGCCCTCCTGGCGCTCGCCTGGCCTCGGTCGTCATGGCTTGCGTCACAGGAACCTCGCGAGGTGCCCCTTGCCTTGATCATCTCTCTGCCCCTCGCGAGCCAGCCTAGTGAGGACGCCCCCGAGGAGGTCTTGCATCGTCCGCCTCGCGAGGTCTTGAGTGTTTGCTAATGAAGATGGGCCGTACAAGGCCACTGGTGGATCCATGCCGCGGGCCGCAGGCAGGCAACTCTGGGGACCCCCGTTCCTAGGACGCCGACAGCTGGGGACCAGACTGGTCAGGTCCCCCGTCGTCAGTCTCCATGGGGGTCGTGCCCCCATGTTCTCGGCAGCCAAGGCATTACCCTCTGGTGCCGTCTTGTTGGCCTCCCTCACCTCTCTGTGGCCTGGAGAGGTCCTTCAGGATAACACCTCGGTGTCATCCGCGGTGGGCGGCGGAGAGGCTCGCGGAGGCGTTTCGCTCTCCATCATCTCTGGCGCTAGAGAGTTCCCCGAAGATGATGATTGTTGGGGGAGACCATGGGCCGGATAGACAGACATAAATTAGCATGTTATCCTACAACTTGTAAGAGATCGGATGTATGTAAATCATTCTCAGATACTTACGATTCGGCCAGGGGCTTCGCCCTAGGGCGCCGCTTGGGGATGGCTTCGGTATCTGAATCCGAGCTATTCGAAAGGGATATTTTCCCCCTGTTGGATGCCTCCGCCTCTGGATCTGCGGAGGTCGCCCTTTTCTTCTTCCTCCCTTTAGGGGGAGAATTTCTTTCTTCCTCCTCCTCATTGTCTTCATCTCCCTCGTGGGAAGAGTGAGCTTCGGTCTCTTCGGACACGGCGTCCGAAGTACCTTTTCGGCAAAGGCCACCTATGGCCTCCTTGCTCTTCTTCTTGGCCTTTTTCTTCGGCGCTTGATAGGGCGCCGGGACCAGCATCCTCATTAGCAGAGGATTTGCTGGGTTTTCGGGTAGCGGCACCGGACACCTTATCCGCTCCGCCTTTGCTATCCAACCCTGAACGAGGAATGGACATTTCAGTATACCCTCTGACTTACGAACCGAAGTTGTGTCCGGAAGTAAAATACTTACCTCAGCAGCCGGATTCGCACTGTCGAGACCGATGTCTTCGGTCTTTTTTGGCCATGTCTTCTAGGCCTTGAAAAGCAGTTTCCATATCTCTTCGTGCGTTGTGCCGAGGAAGCGCTGTAGGGTCCGGGGGCCCTCTGGATTTAACTCCGACATGCGGAGAGGCCGGCGTTGGCATGGGAGGATCCGGCGGAAGAGCATCACCTGAATCATGCCGGTGAGACTGGTGTTCTTGTTTATCATACTCTTGATGCGCTTTTGTAGCATCTTCACTTCATCCGTCGACCCCTAGTCCAGGCCCTTGTTGGTCCACGACGCCAGTCGCATAGGGGGTCCGGATCTAAATTCAGGAGCGGCTGCCCATTTGGTGCCACGGGGTTCGCTGATGTAGAACCACTCCTGCTGCCATACCTTCACGGTCTCCTCAAAGGCCCCTTTGGGCCAGGTGGTGTTGGGGAGCTTGCTCACCATGGCGCCGCCGCAGTCCGCATGCTACCCATCGACCACCTTCGGCTTCACATTGAAGACTTGTAGCCAGAGGCCGAAGTGTGGGGGGATGCGGAGTAGCGCCTCGCATACGACGATGAACGCCAAGATGTGGAGGAATGAATTCAGGGCTAGATTGTGGAAGTCTAGCACATAGTAGAACACCATGGCACGGACGAAGGGGTGGAGGGAAAACCCTAACCCGCGGATAAAGTGAGGGATGAACACAAACCTCTCGCCGGGCTCTGGAGCGGGGATAACTTGCTCTTTGGCAGGGAGCCTGTGTGCGATTTCCGCGGTCAAGTACCTCGCCTCCTGGATCTCTTTGATGTCCTTCTCCGTCACGGAGGAGGCCACCCACTTGCCATGAGAGCCAGATCCGGACATGGCGGGAGTGTTTGGTGGCGATGGACAAGATCGAAACTTGGGCACTGGAGCTCGAGGATGGAAGGGCTGAGGAAGAAGAAGGCGTGGGGTAAAAAAATGGGTCCTTATCCTCTTATAAAGGCAGCGAATATCAAAGTGCCCCCTCACAAGCCTTAAAACTCGCTTGTTCCCAAGGGGTCGTGCGAACGACACAATGTATTACCCAAACCCGTATTGATGAGAATCCCGCAATAAGGGGACATGATCCCTGCTTTGACAAGACGTGTCAATGGAGGCTGCGCCTCGAAATGCGAGGCGGGGGGCCAAAAAATGGTTCACAGTAATAATAAGGCCATACATAACGTCTCGCCAAAAAAGCTGATAGTGGACATGACTTATTTTGTTTTAAGTATTTTGCCCCTATGGTTGGGGGTTGTGACTATTTTACAGAGCCGGATTCGGTTCTCTTGTTCGGAACACTGCGTTGGTGTATTCAGAGGAGGAACCCGCCTTGCAATGCCGAAGACAATCTGCGTGCCAGACACATCGTCATTGAAGCCTGGTTCAGGGCCTACTGAGGGAGTCCTAGATTATGGGGTCCCCGGGCGTCCGGGCTATGTGACATGGGCCGGACTGATGGGCCATGAAGATACAAGATAGAAGGCCTTCCCCCATGTCCGGATGGGACTCTCCTTTGTGTCGATGGCAAGCTTGGCGTCTGAATGTGTAGTTTCCTTTCTTTGTAAACCGACTCTGTACAACCCTAGGCCCCTCTGGTGTCTATATAAACCGGAGGGTTTAGTCCGTGATACGTCTCACATGTATCTATAATTTTTTATTGTTCCATGCTATTATATTATTCATCTTGGATGTTTTATATGCATTTATATGATGTTTTATATGATTTTTTGGACTAACCTATTAACCTAGAGCCTAGTGCCAGTTTATGCTTTTTCCTTGTTTTTGAGTTTTACAGAAAAGGAATACCAAACGGAGTCCAATTGATGTGCCAATTTTTGATGATTTTTATAGACCAAAAGAAGCCCCCGGAGTAAAAGAGTTGGGCCAGAAGAGTATTGAGCCATCCACGAGGGTGGAGGGCGCGCTCTACCCCCCTGGGCGCGCCCCCCTATCACGTGGATGACTCGGAGACCCCCATGACGTGAGACCGATGCCAAAAATTCCTATAAATACAGAAACACCCTAAAAGAAATCTAGATCGGGAGTTTCGCCGCCGCAAGCCTCTGTAGCCACCAAAAACCAATCGGGACCCTGTTCTGGCACCCTGCCGGAGGGGGGAATCATCACGGTTGGCCATCTTCATCATCCCAGTGCTCTCCATGATGAGGAGGGAGTAGTTCGGGGCTGAGGGTATGTACCGGTAGCTATGTGTTTGATCTCTCTCTCGTGTTCTTGATATGGCACGCTCTTGATGTATCTCGAGCTTTGCTATTATAGTTGGATTTTATGATGCTTCTCCCCCTCTATCTTCTTGTAATGGATTGAGTTTTCCCTTTGAAGTTATCTTATCAGATTGGGTCTTTAAGGATTTGAGAACACTTGATGTATGTCTTGCGTGGGATACCCGTGGTGACAATGGGGTATTCTATTGATTCACTTGATGTATGTTTTGGTGATCAACTTGCGGGTTCCGTGACCTTGGAAATCTATGCATAGGGGTTGGCACATGTTTTTGTCTTGACTCTGCGGTAGAAACTTTGGGGCACTCTTTGAAGTTCTTTGTGTTGGTTTGAATAGATGAATCTGAGATTGTGTGATGCATATCGTATAATCATACCCACGGATACTTGAGGTGACATTGGAGTATCTAGGTGACATTAGGGTTTTGGTTGATGTGTGTCTTAAGGTGTTATTTTACTACGAACTCTAGGGCTGTTTGTGACACTTATAGGAATAGCCCAATGGATTGATCGGAAAGAATAACTTTGAGGTGGTTTTGTACCCTACAATAATCTCTTCGTTTGTTCTCCGCTATTAGTGACTTTGGAGTAACTCTTTGTTGCATGTTGAGGGATTGTTATATGATCTAATTATGTTATCCTTGTTGAGAGAACTTGCACTAGTGAAAGTATGAACCCTAGTCCTTGTTTCAACACATTGCAATACCATTTTCGCTAACTTTTATCATTAGTTACCTTGCTGTTTTTATATTTTCAGATTACAAAAACCTATATCTACCATCCATATTGCACTTGTATCACCATCTCTTCGCTGAACTGGTGCGCCTATATAATTTACCATTGTATTGGGTGTGTTGGGGACACAAGAGACTCTTTGCTATTTGGTTGCAGGGTTGTTTGAGAGAAACCACCTTCATCCTATGCTTCCCGTGGATTGATAAACCTTAGGTCATCCACTTGAGGGAAATTTGCTACTGTACTACAAACCTCTGCACTTGGAGGCCCAACAACGTCTACAAGAAGAAGGTTGTGTAGTAGACATCAAGCTCTTTTCTGGCGCCGTTGCCGGGGAGGTTAGTGCTTGAAGGTATATCTTTAGATCATGCAATCGAATTGTCGGAGTAATGGGCCACGGGTAGGCTAACCCAAGACGCATAACCTTTCAGGACATCGGGGCAGGCTGCGCCCCTCAAGGCACCAAGACGAAGTGCCACCTTCTGGTGGCCGGCTGAAGGAATAGCTGGCTACCCATAAACGGCGAGTTCCAGAAGCCGGCATCAAGACAAGCCGACTCCTCGTGGGCGGCTTCTAGAGAAGCCGGCCCCTAGCAGTCGGCCCGAGGCGTCAACGACGCCTGCGCCCCCATCAAGGAAGGCAAGACAGGGAGTGGCTACAGTACAGCCCATCCCTCCCAAATCCTGGGATAGGCGTGGCCACAGTGCACCGTACCGGCGGAGATCTCCGCCCGGCGCGGCACTGTTGCCATCCCACCCCTGACGTCACCACAAGCAGGCGGAGCCCTGCTCCCACGACGGCCTGTCGGTGGGACCCAACGTCGTCGGGCCCCGTAGATCAGCGAGAGCCCGGAAGATGGCTAGAGCCCCACCAGTCGGACCCGAGGGAGGTCGGCCTCCAGCAGTTGGCCCGCCCCTTCCTCGGGCCCCACGCGCCATTAACCAGACGAGACGCAGAGTGGCTATAGTAATCGCCCGCCAGGCGGCAGAGCTGTAGCCACGCTCCCCTGACCGTGCCTGCGTCATTAGCATGACGGCAATAGTGAGCAGCCACCGACAAGACCCGTGAGCGGCGGGGGCGGCCTGTCGGCCCCGTACCAGACCAGTCGGCGGGGCCCATCAGGCGGCGGGCCCCACCAGACGACAGAGAAGCCGGTAACTAGAGAGACTGACAGCTGGGTCCTACACCCGGCCGGATTACCATTGTACCCCTGGGGGTAGGCCTATATAAACCACCCAGGGCACCCATGCAAAGGGTTCCAAACCTGTTAGAACTAGACCAACCCATAGAGAAAGGAGAGAGCTAGCCTGGCCTTCTCCTACCTCTAGCATACAGCTCGAGGAGCACCATTGTATTCACTTGTGCCCTAGTGATCATGCGGAGACCCCGCGGAGCAGGACTAGGGGTGTTATCTCCTAGGAGAGCCCCGAACTGGGTAAAGTGCGCTGGCGTTTGTGTCTACGCCTTATCCCGCTTCCAGGAACCGGCGACGTTCTACTCGCTCCCACCATGATAAGCCATCCATTGGCATATGTCGCACCCAACCCCCGACATTTGGCGCCCACCGTGGGGCGAGGTGCACCGTCGTCCGGAGACCTGTTATGGACGGGAACCCTTTTCCTCCCTGGCGAGCGCAGCCAGCCCGGCACGCCAGACGGAGTCTGCATCGACGCGCTGCACGGCGCGGAGGTCGCCTGCGTGGCGAGCTGCCTCACCAACCTTGTTGGCGAGGTTCGCCTCTCTGACGAGCCAGCGTCCGATGCGGGCAATGAAGGCCCCGAGAGCCGCCTTGTCAGCCTCCTCGATCAGCTCCACGTCGCCAACGAGCCCGCTGTAGACTTGGAGTCTGTTGGCTCCACCGACCCGATGCTTGTCGATTCCGACACTGCATCGCTCGATGCGTTCCCAACAACGTGGTGGTCTACGACGAGCCGCTTCCTCGTGCGGAGAGCGGCGAAAGCATCGTCATGGAGGTGCTAGTCATCGGCCACAGCAAGCACTCCTGCGGAGGTGCTCATGACCCGCTCGATGCGGCACTTCAAGACCTGACGGCGCCCATCCCAGAAGACGCCGACGCCGAGATGCTAGAAGCATGCCGCATCCAGCTCGTCGAGGGTGCCAAGAAGCTGGCCAGCATGAGACGCCTATCGGAGGCCTACCAGCGCGAGATGGACCATGCTATGGGCGGCACGCCGGCTCCCGATGGGCCTAGCCGCCTTGGCACGCTCCGGCAGCGCGGCGTGGCCATCGCCAACCTGTTCGGGGCAGATCACCCCGTCTATGCCACGCCTGCGGAAAATATCCGAGCTGCCCAGGCGGCAGAAGAAGAGCTGGACAAGTTTGAGGGCGAAGAGCGTCGCCAGATGGCCGAGCGCGTCCAACGACTCCTCGACGCAGCTGTTGAGCAGCACGAGGCCGGTTGCCGCACTGAGGCGCCTCACCGGCAAAATGACGATCTGCCTCACCGCCGAGATCAAGGCGCGACATCTCGGACGCCGACTGGTGGCGTCCGCGGAAGAAGAGACAAGGAGCCGGCTGCCACCGCAGTCAGACTCGCATCACCATTGAGTGCGACCAAGACGGCCGTCCGAGAGCAGTGGAACGACGAGATGACTGTCCGACTCCTCCCCCTCGCAGGGAAAGGCGCGTCTCCCCGCCGCTTGTTGAACACCCGACACTCGGCGACCGCCTTGACCGCTGAGAGGGAGTCGGAGAGAATGATGCCCGCCACCGGATCGACCGTCTCCACCGATCCCTGGCGCTAGAAGAAGAAGAAGGGCTAGGTCCGCCTTGTTTTGGCCCCGCATTCGAGACGAGCCCTTCCCCAAAGGGTTCACGCTCCCAAGAGATACGCCCAAGTACACCGGCTCCGTGAAGCCGGAGGACTGGCTAGTCGACTACTCCACGGCCGTCAGCATCGCGAACGGCAATAAGCGCGTTGCTGTGAAGTACGTTCCGCTCATGCTCCAGGGCACGGCCCGGACATGGCTGAACAGCCTGAAGCCCCGAAGCATCAACAGCTGGGTCGACTTCACCGAAGCCTTCGTCCGCAACTTCACCAGCACGTACAAGCGGCCGCCCAAACCTCGCCTGCTCTCCTTGTGCATACAAGGCCCCAACGAGTCGACTCGCGACTACCTCACGCGCTGGGCCGAGCTCCGCAACTCTTGCGAAGGCGTGCACGAGGTGCAGGCCATCGAGTACTTCACCGCTGGGTGCCGAGAGGGCACCCTCCTCAAGCACCAACTTCTTTGCGATGAGCCGGCGACCCTCGATGAGCTGCTGATCATAGCAGATAAATATGCCACGGCCGACTCCTCCATGAAGGCAGAAATCCAAGTTGATGCATCTGGCAAAGTGGCCCCTCAGGCTCCTCAGACCCCGGCTGGCGACACCAGTCGGCGCCAACAACCAAGCGACAACAAGCGCAAGGCCATGCAGCCGGCTTCCACAAGCCGGCAGGTGGCGACAGTCGAAGACCAGCAGCCAGAAGGGCAGCCTCCATCCAAGCGCCAGAAGGACGGCAAGCCCAATTGGCTGCCTGCTTTCTCGTATGAGCAGACTCTTGACGCACCCTGCAAGTTCCACAGTGGTGCGAAGCCGTCCAACCACACCACTCGGAAATGCCATTGGCTCACCAGGATCGCCAAGGGAGACGACCTTCTGCCTCCTCCGCCTGCTGGGCAGCCGCCTCCTCCTCCTCCCAGCAGCCGGCGGTTCGACCAGTCGGAGCCATACAAGACGAGTATCCTGAAGAGCACGGAGCTTATGTCGTGTTCACCAGCGTGGCCGACGACAAGCACAGCAGGCGGCAACGACAGCAAGAAGTGAATGCGGTAGCATCAGAGACCCCCGAGTTCATGCACTGGTCTGAGAAGCCCATCAGCTGGAGCAGAGCCGGCCACCCGGAAGTAATGCGCAATCCCGGCTCCTACGCCCTGGTTCTGGATGCCACTTTTGCCACAGATAGGCGAGCTGCTCGTTTTTCCCGAGTTCTGATAGATGGCGGCAGCAGCATCAACATCATGTACAAGGATACCATGGAGAAGTTAGGAATCAAACAAAGGCAGCTTCAGTCCAGCCGGACCCTATTCCATGGCATAGTTCCTGGTCTTTCCTGCTCACCAATCGGCAAGATCCAGATAGACGTCCTCTTCATAGACAAGGATCATTTCCGCCGAGAGCCAGTCTGGTTTGAGGTGGTGGACCTTGAAAGCCCATACCATGCACTACTTGGCCGGCCTGCTCTGGCCAAGTTCATGGCGGTCCCCCACTACGCTTACCTCAAGATGAAGATGCCGAGTTCCAAGGGAATTCTGACCATAGCAGGGGATTACAAGAAGTCGTCCGCTTGCATAGCAGATAGCAGCCGGCTGGCCGAGTCCCTTGTGATCGCGGCTGAAAAGCGGCTCCTTGACCGAGTTGTGGCGATGGCAGGCAAGCAGCCGGAGAGGTCACCCAACCCCAAGGAGTCGGAAGCCGAGGACTCGTTCAAGCCGGCCAAAGAGACAAAGAAGATACCCTTGGACCCGGAGCACCCGGAGAGGTACGCTGTCATTGGTGCAAACCTTGACAGCAAATAGGAAGGCGAGCTCGTCGATTTCCTCCGTGAGAATCGGGACATCTTTGCATGGTCACCTAAAGACATGCCGGGTGTTCCGAAGGATTTCGTCGAGCACAAGTTACACATCCGGTCTGATGCCAAGCCAGTCACGCAGCCCTTGCGCCGCCTATCAAAAGAGAAGAGAAGAGTCGTTGCAGAAGAGATAGCCCGGCTGCTGGCAGCCGGCTTCATCATGGAAGTGTTCTTTCCAGAGTGGCTGGCCAACCCAGTCCTTGTGCTGAAGAAAAACAAGCAGTGGCGCATGTGTATTGATTACACCAGCCTCAACAAGGCCTGCCCCAAAGACCGTTTGCTTTGCCGAGAATTGACCAAGTGATAGACTCCACAGCCGGATGCGAGCTATTGAGTTTCTTGGATGCGTACTCAGGGTATCACCAGATCAAGCTGAACCCGGCCGACAGACGGGAGACCGCCTTCATCACACCATTCGGAGCTTTCTGCTACTTGACCATGACGTTCGGCTTGAGGAATGCTGGTGCCACGTTTCAACGTTGCATGCAGAAGTGCCTCCTCAAACAACTCGGCAGAAACGCCCATGTGTATGTGGACGATGTTGTGGTGAAGACGGAGAAGCGTGGAATGCTGCTAGAAGACCTCAAGGAGACCTTTGAGAACTTGCGCCGATTTCACATCAAGCTCAACCCGGAGAAATGCGTCTTCGGAGTACCAGCCGGCCAGCTTCTTGGATTCCTGGTCTCAGAGCGCGGCATAGAATGCAACCCTGTGAAGATCAAGGCCATCGAGAGGATGGAAGTGCCCACTCGATTGCTGGATGTGCAGAAGTTCACCGGCTGTTTGGCGCCCATCACCCGTTTCATCAGTCGGCTGGGAGAGAAGGCTCTTCCCCTGTACCAGCTCATGAAGAAGACCAGTTTTTTTGAGTGGAATGACAAGGCTGATGAAGCTTTTCTCCAGCTCAAAAAGATGTTGACTACTCCACCTATCCTGGCGGCTCCGACTCCTAAGGAGCCCATGCTCCTCTACATCGCCGCCACCAGCCAAGTGGTCAGCACAGTCAGTGGTAGAGCGCAAGGAGGAAGGCAAGGCACTACCAGTCCAGAGACCGGTGTATTACCTGAGTGAAGTGCTGTCAGCTTCCAAGCAAAACTACCCCCACTACCAGAAGATGTGCTACGGCGTGCACTTTGCCGCCAAGAAATTGAAGCCATATTTTCAAGAGCACCCAATCACTGTGTTCTGCACAGCTCCACTGGCCAAGATCATTGGAAGCCGGGATGCTTCACGCCGAGTGGCCAAATGGGCCATCGATTTGGCCCCCTACACCATCTACTACCAGCCTCACACCGCCATCAGGTCACAAGCGCTGGCCGACTTCCTCGTCGACTGGGCCGAGACCTAGTACCTGCCGCCAGCGCCCGACTCCACCCATTGGCGGATGCATTTTGATGGTTCCAAGATGCGCACCGGTTTGGGAGTCGGCATCGTCCTCACCTCTCCCAAAGGCGACAAGCTCAGATATGTGCTGCAAATCCATTTTGCCGCCTCCAACAACGTCGCTGAATACGAGGCACTCATTCACGGGCTCCGACTTGCCAAAGAGCTCGGCATTCGCCGGATCCTGTGCTATGGTGACTCTGACTTGGTGGTCCAGCAGTCGTCAGGCGACTGGGACGCCAAAGACGCAAACATGGCGAGCTACCGCTTCCTCGTACAGCAACTCAGTGGATATTTTGAAGGGTGCGAGTTTCTCCATGTGCCAAGAAATGACAATGAGCAAGAAGATGCCTTGGCACGAATCGGCTCCACCCGTCAAGCAATACCGACCGGTGCCGCCTTACAACGCCTCCTCAAGCCGTCTGTCAAGCCATCGCCAGAGTCGGATTCTATCTTCGTGCCGGCTCCTCGTGAAGCAGTCGGATCCGACTTGAGAGCTCTAGCAGCCGGCACGATAATTCCGGCAGGCGGCCCGGGGGCCGCGGCAGTCGCACCCGGCCCGGGGACTTCAAAACCCGGCACGGGGACTGCAACGGTCAGCCCGGGGACTTCAGAGCCCGGCCCGGGGACTGCACCAATCGGCCCGGGGACTTCATCAACTCAGCAAGCGGCAGCTGACTCCAACCCGCCTCCTCCCGGCCCAACCGCCCTTGTGCAAGTAGCAGTCCTAGCAGTCGAAGAAATCGCATCGCCTTCATGGGCCCAGCCCATCCTCAACTTCCTGGTGCACAAAGAGCTGCCGACTATGAGGCGCAGTGTGAGTGGTGTCTACCAGCGCTGCGTGGAGCCGGAGCAAGGCCAAGCAATCCTCAAAGACATCCATCAAGGCGAATGTGGCCACCATGCGGCTTCAAGAGCACTTGTCGCCAAAGCTTTCCGCCATGGTTTTTTCTGGCCGACTGCTCTAGAAGACGCCAAAGACTTGGTCTAGAAATGCAAAGGGTGCCAGAAGTTCCGTTCCAAGCCACATCAGCCGTCTTCTGCACTCAAGACTATCCCCATTGCCTGGCCCTTTGTTGTCTGGGGCCTGGACATGGTGGGACCATTCAAAACAGCACGAGGTGGCATGACTCATCTGCTCGTCGCGGTGGAAAAGTTCACCGAGTGGATAGAAGCAAAACCAATCAAGAAGCTGAACGGTCCGACTGCTGTGACTTTCGTTTCCGACATCACCATCTGGTATGGCATACAACACAGCATCATCACCGACAATGGCACAAACTTTGCCAAAGGCGCCTTGGCCCGTTTCTGCGCGACGCAGGGCATCCGATTGGACCTAGCGTCTGTTGCCCATCCGTAGTCAAACGGCCAAGTAGAGCGAGCAAACGGCCTTATCTTGTCCGGCATCAAGCCCCGACTGGTCGAGCCTCTGGAGCGTTCGGTCGGCTGCTGGCTCGACGAGCTGCCAGCCGTCCTCTGTAGCCTGGGCACAACTCCGAACAAGTCAACCAGCTTCACGCCTTTCTTCCTCGTCTACGGTGCCGAAGCTGTCATCCCAACAGACATAGAATTCGACTCCCCTCGAGTCACCATGTACACCGAAGAGGAGGCAGAAGAAGCACGTCAAGATGGCATCGATCTGCTGGAGGAGGGCCGGCTATTGGCACTCAGCCGGTCCAGCATCTACCAGCAGAATCTCCTCCGAAGATTTTACAGTTAATGCAGTATGTACCACGCTACCTTTTGTATTAAAGTACGAAGACTCCGGGTCCCCCGAGAAGAGCTCGGGACTGCCCTCTTTTATCTATATGATGAGAATTATGCCTATGAATGTGTCATTTTCTTTATGCCGCTTGGCACCGGGTCCGACTAGTCGGCCCAGGGACTTGCTGCCTTGTACTATGAAATGCTTCCTGCAGCCGGACAAGTAATGTGTTGGCACTTAAGCCGTCTCCTGCCAGAAGCCGCAGCTCGCAGAGCGACTGTCTGGTGGGCAGGAGCAAGGTAGAAAGGATGCCCACATGAAAAATGGCTAAGGACACAAAGCATGTGCATAGTTTAAGCCGTCTTCCCGCCTTCTACGACCGGCTGTTGAGCAGCCGGCCGGCCGACTTCTACTTAACTTGCTAAAATGTTCTAAAAACGGCTAAGTACTTGCCTCCCCGGAAATAGCTAAGTGCTTGACCCAGCCGCAGTCCGCAGAGCGGCTGTTCGGTTGGCAAGACGGCAACCAAGGGAAGGCGGCAAAGGAAAAAGCCAAAGAGCAGCAAGCAAGAAAAGATAGAACTCGGAAAAATATTTACATAGCAAAGGCCCTTGGCCGATATTCAACAGATGTTTGAGATACACCCCGCGGGTGGAATTGTGCAAAATTAACAAGTTCGTCGAGACTGATAGACAGGTGAAGCAAAGATAAACCGGCGGCCTAGGGAGCGGCAGACGGGTTCGGTGGATCGGAGGAGTCGGCGGCGCCGGTTGGTGGAGCGGCCAGCTGGACAGTCTCCGCTTGGTTGCCTCCAGTGGTAGCCGGCTTGGTTGGGCGTGGCTCGTTGCTGGAGGCGCGGTCGAGCTGAGGCTGGCCGTCCGCTCCGACCTCTCGCGCCTCCTCTTCGCCTTCCTCCTCCGCCTCGCCTTCTTCTTTGCCGCTGGAGTCGATCACCTCCGCCGAGTCCTTGCCGTCTTCCGGGTTCAGCCCGAACCATTCTGGTGGCGCCTCGGCGCCGTTCTCAACCCGCTCTGGGACGAAGATGCTGGTGTCAGTGTACTCGGCAATTGATGCCGCACGCTTGACGAGGTCATATTCCACGACCGCCAACTCCTCCTGAGCCTCTAGCCGGAACGTGGCTAGCTGGGCTAGACTTAGCCCAGGGTACCATGCCTTGACGAATTCCAGGGCCCGGCGCGCTCCAGCCCGGGCCGAGGAGCCCTTCCAGGCTTCAAGACGGCTGGCCGCCACCTCCAGCCAGTCGGCAGTCCGACTAGGAGTGCATGGTGCCGGCATGTCCGGCCATAGGGCGACGATTGTCTGGGCGCCGGCACGCTGAAGACGGCGCAGCATCCGGTGAGCCCGTCGAAGACGGGCCTCGATGCTCAGGATCTGCTCGCTAAGGGTTCGGGGGGCATCGGCGGCGATCTGTGCGTCGTCCGCCCTCCGTCCTTCACGATCGGCTTCAATGGCCTGATTGGCGGCGTCCGAGTGACCAGGGAAGAAGTCTGCCAAGACAGAAAGCAAAGAGCCAAAGTTAGAGACGAGAAGCCGGCTCGACCAACAGCCGGTAGCTCGAAGAAGGAAAAAGAGGGAAGCTCACCATCGACTATGTCCTCGATCTCGTGAAAGCCGGAAGCCAGCATCGCCTCCTTGTCGGTCCGGGTGGAGCGTTCGGTCGCGAACTCAGCAAGGAGGCTGGTCTCCTTGTCCTCCGCCTCCTTCTGGGCCTTCTTGAGAAGCTCCGCCTGTTCCGCTAGTTGTGCGACAAGCCGGTCGCGCTCTTCAGCCAGCTTGCTGCGCTCCTCCTCCTTAGCGCGCAGCGCAGTGTTGGCCTCGCCCAGCTGCTGCTGCAAGGTGGCGTTAGCCTCTGCGGAAGAAAAGAAGAAGGGAAGGCATCAGCTGCCGACAGAGAAGAGGCATAGTCGCCAGGGAGATCCAGCCCGACTGCTCAGCAGTCGGCCTGAATCTCGGGGACTACAGCCTGCGGGTGCGCCAGCGCGCCCCCGCGGAGAAAGGAGTCATCAAAATCAACAAAAAGAAGAACAGCCGCCGGGGAGATCCGGCCCGACTGCTCAGCAGTCAACCCGAATCTCAGGGACTACAGCCCGCAGGTGCGCCAGCGCGCCCCTGCAGGAAAAGGAAGAAGACTCACTTCGGCTCTCCGACAAGTCGGCAGCGCATTGATCCAGCTCCTGGACCTTGGAGTTGAAGGCGGCAGCACGAAGGTTATGATAATCCTGCAGCAACGATATCAGCACTTAGAGCCTGCTAATTAAAGTTCCGAGCCGCCTGCTCAGCAGCCGACCCGGAACTCGGGGACTACACCCAGTGGGTGCGCTGACGCGCCCCCACGAAGCAGTACAAGAGTTAAAAACGAAGAAGCAAGAAGCATACCCGGATGGCCTCTCGCGATGCCAGATACGCCTTGTTGCAGTTCTTGATGGCGTCGGCTTCAGCGCGGAGTTTGGTTTGAACATCCAGCATCGCCTTGTTCAGAGGGCCCGTCCCGCCAACCCGCGCCCACACCCACCCAGTGGGCGCGGCGCTGATCACCTCGGTGTCTGGGATCGAGGAGCTCGCGGCGCCAGTCTCCAGCGGGCATGGCGCCGTGGCCGCCTTTGCAAGTCGGCGACGCGTCGGTGTGCCGACCTCAAGAATCAGGCCCATCGCCACCTCGTTTTCAGTTGGCGGCACCGGCGGGTCCGCCGGCTGCTCGCCTTGCGCACTCCCAGACGGCGGCGGTGGAGGCACAATCACGTCCGGCATAGCGACGTCGCCGCCGTCCCTCTCCATGACCGGGTGCTCGTCGCCGGCCTCCCCAGTCTGCGCCACAAACTCCGGAGGTGGCGGCGCGGAGTTCAGGGGAGTGATGAAAATCGCCGACTGGCGGTGCGCGGCTTCTTCAGCCTGCCTCTTTGCCGCGTCGGTGGCCTCGGCCCCTGCCAGTTTCTTCAGGGCGGTGGCCTCCGCCTTCTCTGCCTCCGCCTTCTCCAGGCGGGCGGCTTCCTTCTCCTCACGCGCTTCCTGCGCGTTTCACTCCCTCGCCTCCCGGAGGTCGGCGGCCGTATCGATCCGCTGAGTGGTGTGGAGGTCTTCGCTGAACCCACGATGGAGGCGGCGGCCGATTTCTCGAGAGAGAGTGGAGCCCTAGATCAAGGGAAACAAAGTGAAGAAACTCAGACAAGATCAACAAGGAAAAATGAAGGTACGAGATAAAGGCCGAACTTACGCGGAAACCAGCTGCGGCTTCTTCACCTCCTTGCGGAAGCGAATGGCCTTTGTGGCCACCTCGTCCCGCTTGGTCGTTGCAGCCGAGCCCTTGGGCTTCTTCGGCCGGCTGCCGAACAAGCTCGGTGCGGCCCTGCGCTTCTTCGCGCCGCCTTGGGCATCCGGCGCGGCAGAAGAGCTCGCGCCCGGCTGGCCGGCTCCTGGCTGGTGGCGCGGGGCGACTTCCCCCGCGTCGTCATCAGGCCAGTCCTCGAGACTGGCTCCGAGCCTCAAGCCGCCTGCTTCACCGCCTCCTCCCTCGGCATCGTCCTCCAGGGCCGCCGCCCCCAAGTCGGGGTCATCGATGTCGCTCTCCGCCCGGTCGGGGAGGAATTGGCGCTCCGGCCCCACGGTGTCGGCTGCTAGCTGGAGGAGGGGGCTCTGTTCAAAAGCCGATTGGTCCAGCTGGACAAGACGAACTCGGCAATAAAGAGACAGAGAAAAAAGACAGATGACTTACCATAGGCGGGGGGTTGGCGCATGAATACGGCTCCTTGCCAAACCGCCATTCCTCCGTGAGCTCGCAGTTCGCAAGATAGTTCACCATGAGAGCTACCTCTGCGTGAGGCATCTCCTTGGTGCACAGCCGACTCGGGTCCCGATGTCCGCTCATCTGGCAGATCATGTGAGAGCGGCTCTGGAGCGGGAGCACTCGGCGTGCCATGAAGGCGGATAGCAAGTCGGGCCCGGTCAGGCCCTCCGACTGTGTCAGCACTAGGAGCCGCGCGATGGCGGCAGATCCAGAGGACAATAGCGTCCTAGCCCGGTACGACCAGTTGGGCCGCCTCCCAGCCGGCGGGCCGGCTTCGTAAGCCGACAAGTTGACCCAGTCGCCCTCCGTGAAGACGCTCTTCACGTAGAAGTACGACCGCTGCCACATCTTCACCGACTTAATCAGCGGGATGGGGGGAACGGATTTTCGGCTGCCGGCCTCCGCACCGCGATAAACGCGCCGCATTGAGCCGGCACGCCCGCGACGAGGGTGTCGAGCTTGATGTAGAAGAACTCCCCCCAGAGCTCGATGGTGGGGAGGACGCCGAGGAAGCCTTCACGCAAGGTGACAAAGGCGGACAGCAGCACCACCATGTTCGGAGTGAGGTGGTGCGGCTGGAGACCATAGAACTCGAGGAAGGACTTGAAGAAGCTGCTCGCCGGCAGGCCGAGGCTGCGCAGGCAGTGCGAGCGAAAGACGACCCGCTCGCCCTCCTCCGGCACCGGCGAGATCTCCCTCTTCGGCGCGAGGCGGACCTTCACGTAATCTTTGCCGGGCAACCGCCGCATCTGGCGGAGGAAATCGATGTGGTCGTCGTGAACTTCGGAGCCGTCCCATGCTCCGGAACGCGCCATGGGGGGCGTGGGATTGCACATGTAGTAAATCAAAGTGTGATGATCTTCATTATTAGAGCATTGTCCCAGTGAGGAAAGGATGCTGGAGACTATGATTCCCCCACAAATCGGGATGAGACTCCGGACGAAAAAAAAGAAAAAAAGAGGCCATAAAAAATGAGAAAGGCCCAAATAAAAAAATGAGAGAAAAAGAGAGAAGGGGCAATGCTACTACCCTTTTACCACACTCGTGCTTCAAAGTAGCACCATGATCTTCATGATAGAGAGTCTCCTATGTTGCCACTTTCATATACTAGTGGGAATCTTTCATTATAGAACTTGGCTTGTATATTCCAATGATGGGCTTCCTCAAAATGCCCTAGGTCTTCGTGAGCTTGCGAGTTGGATGCACACCCACTTAGTTTCTTTTTTATCTTTCATACACTTATAGCTCTAGTGCATCCGTTGCATGGCAATCCCTACTCACTCACATTGATATCTATTGATGGGCAACTTCATAGCCCGTTTATACGCCTAGTTGAGTGAGACTATCTTCTCCTTTTTTGTCTTCTCCACAACCACGATTCTATTCCACCTATAGTGCTATGTCCATGGCTCACGCTCATGTATTGCGTGAAGATTGAAAAAGTTTGAGAACATCAAAAGTATGAAACAATTGCTCGGCTTGTCATCGGGGTTGTGCATGATTTAAATATTTTGTGTGATGAAGATAGAGCATAGCCAGACTATATGATTTTGTAGGGATAGCTTTCTTTGGCCATGTTATTTTGAGAAGACATGATTGCTTTATTAGTATGCTTGAAGTATTATTGTTTTTATGTCAATATTAAACTTTTGTTTTGAATCTTATGGATCTGAATATTCTTGCCACTAAATAAGATTACATTGATAAATATGTTAGGTAGCATTCCACATCAAAAATTCCATTTTTATCATTTACCTACTCGAGGACGAGCAGGAATTAAGCTAGGGGATGCTTGATACGTCTCCAACATATCTATTACTTTTGATTGTTCCAAGCTATTATATTATCCATCTTGGATGTTTTATATGAATTTATATGCTGTTTTATATGATTTTTGGGACTAACCTATTAACCTAGAGCCCACTGCCAGTTTCTGTTTTTTCTTTGTTTTGAGTTTTACAAAAAAGGAATACCAAACGGAGTCCAATTGACGTGCCAATTTTTGATGATTTTTTATGGACCAAAAGAAGCCCCCAGAGTAGAAGAGTTGGGCCAGAAGAGTCCCGAGCCATCCACGAGGGTGGAGGGCGCGCCCTACCCCCTGGGCGCGCCCCCTATCTCGTTGATGACTCGGAGACCCCCCTGACGTGAGACCGACGCCAAAAATTGCTATAAATACATAAACCCCCAAAAAGAAACCTAGATCGGGAGTTCTGCCACTGCAAGCCTATGTAGCCACCAAAAACCAATCGGGACCCTGTCCCGGCACCCTACCGGAGGGGGTATCCATCACCGGTGAGCATCTTCATCATCCCAGCGCTCTTCATGACGAGGAGGGAGTAGTTCACCCTTGGGGCTGAGGGTATGTACCAGTAGCTATGTGTTTGATCTCTCTCTCTCGTGTTCTTGATATGGCACGATCTTGATGTATCGCCAGCTTTGCTATTATAGTTGGATCTTCTGTTGTTTCTCCCCCTCTACTCTCTTGTAATGGATTGAGTTTTCCCTTTGAAGTTATCTTATCGGATTGAGTCTTTAAGGATTTGAGAACACTTGATGTATGTCTTGCGTGGGATACCCGTGGTGACAATGGGGTATTCTATTGATTCACTTTATGTATGTTTTGGTGATCAACTTGCGGGTTCCGTGACCTTGGGAATCTATGCATAGGGGTTGGCACACGTTTTCGTCTTGACTCTCCGGTAGAAACTTTGGGGCACTCTTTGAAGTTATTTGTGTTGGTTGAATAGATGAATATGAGATTGTGTGATGCATATCATATAATCATACCCGCGGGTACTTGAGGTGACATTGGAGTATCTAGGTGACATTAGGGTTTTGGTTGATTTGTGTCTTAAGGTGTTATTTTACTACAAACTCTACGGCTGTTTGTAACACTTATAGGAATAGCCCAATGGATTGATCGGAAAGAATAACTTTGAGGTGGTTTCGTACCCTACAATAATCTCTTCGTTTGTTCTCCGCTATTAGTGATTTTGGAGTGACTCTTTGTTGCATGTTGAGGGATTGTTATATGATCTAATTATGTTATCATTGTTGAGAGAACTTGCAGTAGTGAAAGTATGAACCCTAGGCCTTGTTTCCAAGCATCGCAATACCGTTTGTGCTCACTTCTATCATTAGTTACCTTGCAGTTTTTATATTTTCGGATTACAAAAACCTATATCTACCATCCATATTGCACTTGTATGTAACATCCCAAATTTTCAATTTGGAATGTTATACATTAGATCATCATTGCATATCATATTTTATTTGCATTTTTGTTTGATCCTAGAAATTCTACGCAACTCAAGGACCCGCGGAGAGAGTTGGGGATTTCATTATTTTCATATTCGAGTTTTCTCGAAATTTGGAAAGAGGATCGTTTGATTTTAATTATCTTTCTCTTGAATATTTATTTTATAAAAATAACAAGAGAGAGGATAAAATGACTTCCTCAAAATAAAGAAATATCGGAGATTTAATATTAAAATCAAATAGGATTTTTATTCGGAGTCTTATCGCTATTTTATTTGAATTAGGAAAAGTATGTGTTTTTCAAAATTGCCTTTTAGGCCCAAATAAATGTTCACCTTGTCCGGTCTATTTTTACAGGACGGGAAAAATTTATTTCGGGATTTTTGGAGTCCGTTTAGTATTTCTTTTCTTTATTTTTCTACACGTCGAAATTATTTTAAAGAAAAAGAGAAACCCACTCCGGGCCGTACTCGAGCGGGACTCCGCCCGAGGGGCTTTATAAGCCACCGCCCGAGCCGCCCCAAGGCACAGCCACCGCCACCAGCCCACCTGCGCCCGCCGCCCCAAACCCTAACCCTAGCCCGCCGCCGCCGACCTGCCGCTGCGCCGTCGCCCATCGTCGCCGGAGGTAGCCGCCGCCACCGCCTCGGTTTACGCAAGAAAACCGAACGGTTTTTTCTCTAAACCCTAGATCCGTTCTTTTTTTAGATCCAGTTCGGTTTATTTTTTCGGTTTAGTTATTTAGCGAACGCCTGTTCATACGTTCGTTTTAACGAAGGGTTTTCACCGTTTAGCCGCATACAGCGAACGTTCGTTCGTTAGCCTATTCGTCAGTTTTTCTTTTTCTCAGATTTTCCGCGATTATTTTCGATCGTGATTTCTGATCCAATTTTCGTTTTAGTTTAACTTTTCGCTCGTTTATCGGAATCAGGCGATTCAAACGCCTAGAGTTTCGTCTCGAAGCCCTCTTTCTATTTAATCAACTTAAACAAGATTTTGCTACAGTAAAATTTGACTTTAGTCCAGATTAGTAAACGAAGCTTGTTTCTTTCGCCGTTTTGAGTTTTGTTGCTTCGTTTGATTTGATTTCTTTTTGCAAACCGGAGGTCTTAAGTTGAACTTTCTGGTTAGATCTCTTATTTGAGTTTTACTCGTGCCCTTGCTTGATTGCTTATTGTATGCTTGTTTGTTTGCGATAGAGTACCCGGAGTGTGAAGCGTGCTACTACGAGTCTCTAGGTTTCGCGGATCATCAGCAAGGCAAGTAACACTTTGATCATACCTCTTTCATACCCAGTTTTATTGCATAAGATCAATCCTCAAACAATTGCATGGTTAGGATCTGATTTAAATTGTGGGTTTGGGAAGTAGATGAGGTAGTACCTATTCACCTGTTTACTATCAAACCTTGGGAGTTACTTCTACGTTGCTTATACTGCTATGCTATGCTCGTAGACATGGATTGGGTTTGAGTGTATTCATGACAGATGTGAGTATTGTTAATTAATGGTTAACTTAAGGTGGCAACTTTAATACACATCTGGGTGGATTGAGGCACCCGAGGTATCCAGTGATTGCCTGTATTTTTTGGAAATCCCGGGGTACCGTGTGATTCTCCTATGGACTGCCACCCAGGCTCAAAGGGATCATAAGATTATTCATACTAGAAACTTTCATGTGCAGCCACATGCCATTATGGGCTCTGACATAGTTGAGTAAGTTGTGGGAAACCTTTCCATGATGGGCTAGCAGATGTAGGGGGTTGTAGGTGTACATGCCTATCTATCGGTAAAGGGGACCTCTTCGGAAAGACTGTGTCTCGGTCATCCGTTTCTCAAACATTATGTAGTGCGAGAAATCCAATGGAGGAGATCGAGTCTTGTGGGTAAAGTGCACAAACCTTTGCAGAGTGTACAAACTAATCATGGTTAGCCGTGTCCCCGGTTATGGACGTCTTGAGTATCTAGTTTCTTGGATTATCATGTGGATCTCATCACTCTTAATATAATTGATAGGGTTTAATGATGATGCTTAATTGGGATTGAGTTGGGTGAACCTTCTCAATGTTTAACAACCACCATGATAGTTAAATAAAAATTTATTCCTTTGTTGTAGGAAAAAATTGGCTTTTCGCAAAACATATTAACCATACAGCCTCCACCAGCCATATATGCATATAGTGATAGCTTTATTCTGTTCATTACTCTCTTGTGTTACATTGCCAGCATATTCCATGTGCTGACCCGTTTTCGGGCTGCAACGTATCATGTTGCAGACTTTTCAGACGACGAGTAAGGAGCCTTAGGTCGTGGTCTTTCACTCAGTGATGCCGTTATGGACTCACTTTATCTTCCAAGCCTTCTGTTGTTATCTTATTAGATGGCCTTAAGCCATATTTATTGTAATAAGTTCTCTTCTGAGAAATTCGATGTAATAAGTGTGTGATTGCTACTCTGTTATAAATCCTTCAAGTACTGTGCGTGTCAGCATTGCCGATCCAGGGATGACACTTATGCACAGAGACTTGACCGTCTGAGGTCGGGTCGCTATAAGATGGTATCAGAGCACATGCTAACTGTAGGACACGACCACTAAGCTAAAGCCCTAGATCACTACTCTCTTCTCAGTTTCTAACTCCTCTCCATTTTCTACTCTTTAGGATGGCGGATGCAAGGATCAACCGGATGAAGACACCCCATTTGGACGCCACTTGAAGGAAGTTACTAGGTACCTGAACATCGGAATACCAAGCTTCACCGGGACTTACAACGCCACTTTACCAGAAGAGGAGCGCTGGATGATTCAAGTTCAAGTTCCAGGAAGGACATTCACGCCAGTCACTGAGCCCATAGAGTTTTCCTTTGATGCATCAACCTGGAGTCTAGGAAAGAGCATGGCAGCTCACATCACCATGGGTCGCATTGGAGAAGTTTACCACCAGGATCTCAAGGATACTATCTACCAGATTTGTGGGCGCCGAGATGAGCAATGGGAGATGATCAGCACCAGGAAGGATAGATCAATTGCAACTTTCATCCAGGAGTTAAACCAGCACATTCGACGCCAGGAGAACCAGATGTGCGCAGGCATGACAGATTTGAAGAAGGCGCTGACAAGGATCACGGAACTAGAGGAAGAACTCAAGGCTACACGCGAAGATTATATGGAGGAAATCGTCGTACTGGTGGAGAAGAATGACGACCTGACAAAGAAGCTAGGAGTTTTCATGGGAGATCCCGCGGCAGGAGGAGAAGACGACGATTCCACTTGCCCGGAGAACTACATCATCATCGACGACATTGACTCGGACCCTGACGATAGCGATGATGACTATGTTGATGAAGCTAGAGCAGATATCATGGAGTCTTCGACCGGTCAATTTTTGTAACGATAGTTCTAGACCGAGTGTATGCCCTTGTTTGACTTGATTGAGTGATATGTTTGTGTTTGTCTCATGTGCATATGGGTAGTGTTTTCCCCCTAGACCCCATTCTACTATGTTTTCTCATCTTTTCTAAACCCAGCAGATGCCTCCGAGACGCGACAATGGATTTGCTTTCCCACCGGAGCTCACTCAGTTGATCCAGCAGCAGAATGCATTGATGCAGATACTACTCCAGAATCAGAACCAGGGGAACAACAACAACAACCCACCACCACCACCACCAGTTGATCATTTAGCCCGTTTTCTTAGGCTGAATCCGCCAGTGTTCTCCAGTAGCACCGAGTCGATTGTTGCAGATGATTGGCTCCGCAAGATTGAAAGGGAGTTGACTACTTCAGGATGCACAGATGCGGAGAGAGTGCGTTTTGCCGCACATCAGCTTGATGGACCCGCAGCATCATGGTGGGAGAATTTCATAGTCACTTACCCCATTGACACTGTGACATGGGACCAGTTCCAGCAAGCTTTTCACACTGCCCATGTATCAGCAGGAGCTATGGCCATGAAGAAGCGTGAGTTTCGCAACTTACGCCAAGGAGGGCACACTGTTGGCCAGTATGTGGATGACTTTAGTAAGCTAGCACGTTATGCCCAGATACTTCGCTACAGATGTAGCTAAGAAGGAGAAGTTTCTGGAAGGACCGAATGATGAGATGAGCATGTAGTTGATGGTGGCAAATTTCAATAACTACCAGGAGTTGGTGGATAGAGCTCTCATGCTTGAAGGGAAGCAACAGCAGATTGATAGCCGCAAGAGGAAGTATGGACAAGGGAAGTATAATTCTGGAGTCAGCAGTATTAATGTTGACTCTGATGGATCGCATCAATGCCGACTCAGCAGTATTAATGTTGGAAAGCAATTGTCATTTCACGCCCCTGAAGTAGAAATTGGGGTGGCTCAAGCGCCACTGCAATGACATGGGGACACTCATGGCGGCTTTGGTTAAGTATGCTGACTCTGATGGTACCAAGGCCCCCGAGTCTGATGACGAGAAGCTGGGAAAGGGAAAGAAGAGCAGCAACACCAAGGGGCAGCAGCATAACCCGCGAACCAGGGAAGCAACGGTAAGCGCAAGGCTGATAATAGTTTTGACTTTTTGGCTAACACCAATGCACAGAATAATGGTCAGCGTCATAAGGGTAAACCGCCCCCGCAGACTGGAGGGTCAGGCATCAATCTTGAGCAGCTGTTAAATCAGCCCTGCCCAAGACACGGGACACGAGAGATGTCGTCTGGGCACCTCTGGAAGGATTGCTTCATTATGAAGGAGTTCAAAAATTCGAATCTTTTCCAAGACAATCATGGACCGGGTGGCGGTTCAGGATCCGGTTTCCATGGACCGGGTTACGGCAGAGGCGGCTCTAGCTCAGGGTTCCAAGGAAATCAAGGCAGTCATGGTAACCAAGGTGGTTACAATCAGCAGAATAATTAGGGGAGTCAACAGCAGCAACAATCGGGTTATCAGAGCAACCCGAAGCAGTTGAATAGTGGACAGTATCATGTCTTCACCACTAGCTTGTGCAAGCATGACCAGAAGCTTCATAAGAGGGTAGTGAACTCCGTTGAACCGACAGTTCCCCGTTATTTACGCTGGTCTGAGTAGCCCATCGTATGGAGTCGGGAAGATCACCCGCCCCGGGTTGATAATCTGGGTCACCTGGCGTTGGTGGTGGCACCTCAGGTTGGAGGGTATAAGTTCACCAAGGTACTCATGGGCGAAGGGAGCAGCATCAATATTCTCTATTATGAGACTTTCCGTCGCATGGGGTTGACAGATAAAAATCTTAAACCGTCGAACACTGTTTTCCATGGCGTGGTGCCTGGTAAGTCAGCATACCCAGTTGGTAAGATAGCTCTGGAAGTTGCTTTTGGAGATGATCATGACTCTAGATCAGAGACCTTGACCTTTGAAGTGGTGAAAATCAAGAGCCCTTATCATGCTCTGTTTGGACGGCCAGCTTATGCTAAGTTCATGGCCAGACCCTGTTATGGTTATCTGCAGCTCAAGATGCCGGGTCATAAGGGGACCATTACAATACATGGGATAGCTTTGGAGTGTGAAGAGGGCGATGCAGCTTATGCTGAGTCGGTTTGTGCAACAGAGGAGTTAAAGTTTTATAAGGACAATGTTGATCCGGCGGATATGACTTCTTTGAAAAAGCCAACTACGGATCATGATCCGGCCTTGAAGTTTAAATCGACTGATGAGACTAAGCTAGTTGATTTTGTTCCTGGCGATTCATCCAATCAGTTCAGCATCAGCGCTAATCTGAATCCAAAATAGGAAAGCGCGCTCATCGAGTTCATCCGTGGGAACCGGGACATCTTTGCATGGAAACCTTCTGACATGCCAGGTGTACCGATGGAACTCGCTGAGCACACTCTCAATATTGATCCTAAGTTTAAACCGGTCAAGCAGTTTCTTCGTCGTTTCAATGAAGAAAGGTGCAAGGCCATTGGTGAAGAGGTAGCCCGACTTCTGGCGGCTAGGTTTATTGTTGAAGTTTTTCATCCTGAGTGGTTGGCTAACCCAGTGCTGGTACTTAAGAAGAATGGCACTTGGCGTATGTGTGTGGACTACACAGATTTAAACCAGAACTTTTCAAGAAGGCGATCTGGTGCTCCGGCTTATCCAGGATCAGACTGATATGCACAAGTTATCCCCACCTTGGGAAGGACCCTTTGTGGTCAGCAAGAATCTGAACAACGGGTCGTACTACCTTATCGATGTTCGAGAGCACAAAGACTCACGTAAGTCGGAGGAGGAGACCCACCGGCCGTGGAATATTGCTCTTCTTCGGCCTTATTACACCTGAGCCACAGGCTCTTCTGATGTACATATTTTTAACAATGTATATATTATGATCAATATAATAAACCGACATCCCTGCTAAAGCAAGGCCTCTGTCATTTTTTCTTAATGAATTTCTGGTTACTTGGGGGCTTCTGCTTTATAGACCAAAGTTATGATTACCCTTTGATCCGGCTTATGGGCCACAAAAAAAGCTTGGGGCTTGCTACCCAGGTTAAAGGGACCAAAGAGAGTCTGTTGCAAAAGCACAACTCAAACATAGGTACCCATTGAGCATAGCTCATAAATATTGCTTGGGGGCTCTTTTGTTCTAAAGAACAAGAGTTGCTATAACCCTTGTGATAGGCTTAAAAGCCAGGCTTAGAAGCCAGGTGTATTCACCTAAAACCCCGGGTTATCCTGCCTTTTTAAGTAAGCCACTCCGCCCAGGTATTCCTGGAATGACCCGCAGAACGTTTGACAAGTCAACCTTATGCAGACCTTGAACTTGTCAAAGTTAAAATGACGATTGGTTATGTGAGGTCCATCTTATAAGGTTTGTAAAACGGTTTAACTCAGTGGCCTGGCAGCCCGTGAAAAGCCTCGGGTTTTGGCCTGGCAGCCCATGAAAAGCCTTGATTTTTCGTTTCTTTTTATTTGACATTTTTGAGGTTTATTGAATGAGGATTATAAGGTTTTATTATCACAATTCGCCGGTGTTTATTAACTCAGCTTGGCTTTCGACTATAAGTTGTCAGTACATGATAAAGAAAAATCCGGTGTTTATTAACCCAGCCTGGTTTTTTACTATAAGTCGCCAATATAAGGTAACATGATATCCGGTCTTTATTAACCCGGACTGGTTTTTTTCATAAGCCGGCAATATATACTTACCAGTGCTCCAATTTTGGGTTATCCAAAAAGATTACATCGAATAGATCTCCACGAGAGAGGGGGAGAACATTGTATTGAGATCCAAAAAGAGAGAGGAAGCCATCTAGCTAATAACTATGGACCCGAAGGTCTGAAGTAAACTACTCACACTTCATCGGAGAGGCTATGGTGTTGATGTAGAAGCCCTCCGTGATGGATGCCCCCTCCGGCGGAGCTTCGGAACAGGCCCCAAGGTGGGATCTCACGGGTACAGAAGGTTGTGGCAGTGGAATTAGGTTTTTGGCTCCGTATCTGGTAGTTTGGGGGTACGTAGGTATATATAGGAGGAAGGAGTACGTCGGTGGAGCAACATGGGGCCCACGAGGGTGGAGGGCGCGCCCCCCTACCTCGTGGCTTCTTGGTAGCTTTCTTGATGTAGGGTCCAAGTCCTCTAGATCATGTTCATTCCGAAAATCACGTTCCCGAAGGTTTCATTCCGTTTGGACTCCGTTTGATATTCTTTTTCTGCGAAACTCTGAAATAGGCAAAAAAACAGCAATTCTGGGCTAGGCCTCCGGTTAATAGGTTAGTCCCAAAAATAATATAAAAGTGTATAATAAAGCCCAATAATGTCCAAAACAGAAGATAATATAGCATGGAGCAATCAAAAATTATAGATACGTTGGAGACGTATCAGCGACTTATGGAGGAAACTTTAACAAGAAGGCCCAAAGCCCAGAGGCGGGTTAGGGCCCATAGACATAAACCGCCATAGGAATATGACTTGCATTGTAAGATAAGAAAGATTAGATACCGAGCCGGACACGTTTATGAGCCGGCCGGGACTCTGTGAACCGCGGGGCGTCAACCTGTGTATATAAAGGGATGACCCGGCGGTGGTTTAGGGAAAAGAAACAACAGATCGAGAGCCAGGTATAGCGTATTCGCTCTCTGGTCATCGAAACCCTAGCAATACCACCTCAAACTGGATTAGGCCTTTACCTTCACCGCAAGGGGCCGAACCAGTATAAACTCCTCGTGTCCTTTGTCCTGTTTTACCCCTTTAAGATAACTTCGTTGCGATGGCTCCACGACTAAGTCCTCACACTAGGACATCTGCCGTGACAATTCCACGACACCTTTCAAGAACATACACAAAGTCCCAGCTGTGGACCTAGTGCATTATCATAACTAAGGTCTCTTGCATTTCCCTATGAGTATGTGGATCTCACATGGAGATGTTTAGTGAAGTAGAATGGAAAAATAGAATGCAGCTACACGAGAACTAGTCTGTAACTATCGTTCGGAATTAGTTTGGCACAGTGTTAACTAAAACATGGATATCCGACTCATACAGAGTCCGTTTTGGCACCACAAGTAGTCAAAACGTTTGTGACGACAAGATGCCTCAAATTATTCTTTCATAGGGAATTTTGGAGAACTTTTCTTAAGGAGCTCGTTTAGAAACTTGTATAGAAACTTTCTTAACGAGCACTCGACAAACGCCATTCAAGAACATACACAAAGTCCGAGCTTTGGACCTAGTGCGTCATGATAACTAAGGTCTCTTGCATTTCCCTATAAGTAATTGTATCTCATATGGAGATGTTTAGTGAAGTAGAATGGAAAAAATCGAATGCAACTACACAAGAACTAGTTTGTAACTGTCGTTCGGAATCAGTTTGGCGCAGTGTTATCTGAAACATGGATATCAGACTCATACGGAGTCCATTTTGGCACCACAAGTAGTAAATACATTTGTAATGACAAGATGATTCAAATGATTCTTTCATAGGGAACTTTTGGAGAACTTTTCTTAAGGAGTTCATTTAGAAACTTGTACAGAAACTTTCTTAACGAGCACTCGTCAAATGCCTTTCGAGAACAAACACAAATTCCAAGCTGTGGACCTAGTGCGTCATCATAAATAAGGTCTCTTGCATTTCCCTAGAAGTAATTGGATCTCATAAGGAGATGTTTAGTGAGGTAGAATGAAAAAACTAGAATGCAACTACACAAGAACTAGTGTGTAACTGTCGTTCGGAATCAGTTTGGCGCTGTGTTAACCGAAACATGGATATTTGACTCATACGGAGTCCGTTTCGGCTCCACAAGTAGTCAAAATGTTTGTGATGCCCCGATGCTTCAAACAATTCTTTCATCGGGAACTTTTGGGGAACTTTTCTTAAGGAGTTCGTTCAGAAAATTGTACAGAAACTTTCTTAATGAGCACTCGACAAACGCCTTTCGAGAACATACACAAACTCCCAGCTGTGGACCTAGTGCATCATAATAACTAAGGCATCTTGCATTTCCCTATAAGTATTTGGATCTCATAAGGAGATGTTTAGTGAAGTAGAATGGAAAAAATAGAATGCAACTACACAAAAACTAGTTTGTAACTGTCGTTCGGAATCAGTTTGGCGCGGTGTTAACTGAAACATGGATATGTGAATCATACGGAGTCCGGTTTGGCACCACAAGTAGTCAAAACGTTTGTGACAACAAGATGCTTCAATGCATTATTTCATAGGTAACTTTTGGAGAACTTTTCTTAAGGAGTTTGTATAGAAACTTGCAAAGGAACTTTCTTAACGAGCACTCAAAAAACGCCTTTCGAGAACATTCACAAAGTCCGAGCTGTGGACCTAGTGCGTCATCATAACTAAGGTCTCTTGCATTTCCCTAGACGTAATTGGATCTCATATGGAGATGTTTAGTGAAGTAGAATGGAAAAAAATCGAATGCAACTACACAAGAAACTAGTCTCTAACTGTTGTTCGGAAGCAGTTTGGCGCAGTGTTAACTGAAACATGGATATCTGACTCATACAAGTCCGTTTTGGCATCACAAGTAGTCAAAAGGTTTGTGACAACCAGATGCTTCAAAGGATTTTTTTATAGGGAACTTTTGGAGAAATTTTCTAAAGGAGTTCATTCAGAAAATTGTACAGAAACTTTCATAATGAGCACTCAACAAACGCCTTTCGAGAACATAAACAAAGTCCCAGCTGTGGACCTACTGCATCAACATAACTAAGAAATCCTGCATATCCTTAGAAGTAATTGGATCTCATATGTAGATGTTTAGTGAAGTAGAATGCAACTATGCAAGAATTAGTCTGTAACTGTCGTTCAATAAGTTTGGCGCAATGTTAACTGAAACATGGATATCAGACTCATACGTAGTCCATTTTGGCACCACTAGTAGTCAAAACGTTTGTGGCGACAAGATGCTTCAAAGGGTTGTTACATAGGGAACTTTCGGAGAACTTTTCTTAGGGAGTTCGTTTAGAAACTTGTACAGAAACTTTCTTAATGAGCACTCGACAAACGCCTTTCGAAAACATACACAAAGTCTGAGCTGTGGACCTAGTGCGTCATCATAACTAAGGTCTCTTGCATTTCCCTAGAAGTAATTGGATCTCATATGGAGATGTTTAGTGAATTACAATGGAAAAAATCGAATGCAACTACACAAGAACTAGTCTGTAACTGTTGTTCGGAATCTGTTTGGCGCAGTGTTAACTGAAACATGGATATCTGACTCATTCGAGTCCATTTTGGAACCACAAGTAGTCAAAAGGTTTGTGACAACAAGATCCTTCAAAGGATTTTTTTCATAGGGAACTTTTGGAGAAATTTTCTTAAGGAGTTCATTCAGAAAATTGGACAGAAACTTTCTTAATGAGCACTCAACAAACGCCTTTCGAGAACATAAACAAAGTCCTAGCTATAGACCTACTGCATCATCATAACTTAGGTATCCTGCATTTCCCTAGAAGTAATTGTATCTCATATGTAGATGTTTAGTGAAGTAGAATGCTACTACACAAGAACTAGTGTGTAACTCTCGTTCGGAATCTGTTTGGCGCTGTGTGAAGTGAAACATGGATATCTGACTCATACGGAGTCTGTTTTGGCTCCGCAAGTAGTAAAAATGTTTGTGACGACCCGATGCTTCAAACAATTCTTTCATAGGGAACTTTTGGAGAACTTTTCTTAAGGAGTTCGTTCAGAAAATTATACAGAAACTTCCTCAATGAGCAGTAGACAAATGCCTTTCGAGAACATACACAAAGTCCTAGCTGTGGACCTAGTGTATCATCATAACTATGGTATCCTACATTTCCCTAGAAGTAATTGGATCTCATATGGAGATGTTTAGTGAAGTACAATGGAAAAAATCGAGTGCAACTACACAAGAACTAGTCTGTAACTATCATTCAGAATCAGTTTGGCGCAGTGTTAATTGAAACATGGATATCCGACTCATGCAGAGTCCATTTTGGTACCACAAGTAGTCAAAACGTTTGTGAGGACAATATGCTTCAAAGAATTCTTTCATAGGGAACTTTTGGAGAACTTTACTTAAGGACTTTGTTTAGAAACTTGTACAGAAATGATATATTCATAGGGAACTTTTAGAGAAATTTTCTTAAGGAGTTCTTTCAGAATATTGTACAGAAACTTTCTTAATGAGCACTCGACAAACGCATTTTGAGGACATAAACAAAGTCCCAGCTGTGGACCTACTGCATCATCATGAGTAAAGTATCCTGCATTTCCCTAGAAGGAATTGGATCTCATGTGTAGATGTTTAGTGAAGTAGAATTCAAAAAAATCGAATACAACTACACAAGAATTAGTCTGTAACTATTGTTCAATCAGTTTGGCGCAGTGTTAACTGAAACATGGATATCTGACTCATACAGAGTCCGTTTTGGCACCACAAGTAGTCAAAAGGTTTGTGACAACAAGATCCTTCAAAGGATTTTTTTTCATAGGGAACTTTTGGAGAAATTTTCTTAAGGAGTTCATTCAGAAAATTGGACAGAAACTTTCTTAATGAGCACTCAACAAACGCCTTTCGAGAACATAAACAAAGTCCTAGCTAGACCTACTGCATCATCATAACTAAGGTATCCTGCATTTCCCTAGAAGTAATTGTATCTCATATGTAGATGTTTAGTGAAGTAGAATGCTACTACACAAGAACTAGTGTGTAACTCTCGTTCGGAATCTGTTTGGCGCTGTGTGAAGTGAAACATGGATATCTGACTCATACGGAGTCTGTTTTGGCTCCGCAAGTAGTAAAAATGTTTGTGACGACCCGATGCTACAAACAATTCTTTCATAGGGAACTTTTGGAGAACTTTTCTTAAGGAGTTCGTTCAGAAAATTATATAGAAACTTCCTCAATGAGCAGTAGACAAATGCCTTTCGAGAACATACACAAAGTCCCAGCTGTGGACCTAGTGTATCATCATAACTATGGTATCCTACATTTCCCTAGAAGTAATTGGATCTCATATGGAGATGTTTAGTGAAGTACAATGGAAAAAATCGAGTGCAACTACACAAGAACTAGTCTGTAACTATCATTCAGAATCAGTTTGGCGCAGTGTTAATTGAAACATGGATATCCGACTCATGCGGAGTCCATTTTCGTACCACAAGTAGTCAAAACGTTTGTGAGGACAATATGCTTCAAAGAATTCTTTCATAGGGAAGTTTTGGAGAACTTTACTTAAGGACTTCGTTTAGAAACTTGTACAGAAATGATATATTCATAGGGAACTTTTAGAGAAATTTTCTTAAGGAGTTCTTTCAGAATATTGTACAGAAACTTTCTTAATGAGCACTCGACAAACGCATTTTGAGGACATAAACAAAGTCCCAGCTGTGGACCTACTGCATCATCATGAGTAAAGTATCCTGCATTTCCCTAGAAGGAATTGGATCTCATGTGTAGATGTTTAGTGAAGTAGAATTCAAAAAAATCGAATACAACTACACAAGAATTAGTCTGTAACTGTTGTTCAATCAGTTTGGCGCAGTGTTAACTGAAACATGGATATCTGACTCATACAGAGTCCGTTTTGGCACCACAAGTAGTCAAAACGTTTGTGACGACAAGATGCTTCGAAGGATTCTTTCATAGGGAACTTTCGAAGAAGTTTTCTTAAGGAGCTCGTTTAGAAACTTGTACATAAACTTTCTTAACGAGCACTTGACAAACGCCTTTCGAGAACATATACAAAGTCCCAACTGTAGACCTAGTGCATCATCATAACTAAGGTCTCTTGTATTTCCCTATAAGTATTTGGATCTCATATGTAGATGTTGAGTGAAGTAGAATGTAAAAAACAGAAAGCAACTAAACAAGAACTAGTCTGTACCTGTCGTTCGGAATCAGTTTGGCGCAGTGTTCACTTAAACATGGATATCTGACTCATACGGAGTCCGTTTTGGCACCATAAGTAGTCAAAATGTTTGTGTTGACAAGATGCTTCAAAAGATTCTTTCATACGTAACTTTTGGAGAACTTTTCTTAAGGAGTTCGTTTAGAAACTTGTACAGATACTTTCTTAACGAGCACTCGACAAACACCTTTCGAGAACATACACAAAGTCCGAGCTGTGGACCTAGTGCGTCATCTTAACTAAGGTCTTTTGCATTTCCCTAGAAGTAATTGGATCTCATATGAAGATGTTTAGTGATGTAGAATGGAAAAAATCGAATGCAACTACACAAGAACTAGTCTGTATGTGTCGTTCGGAATTAGTTTGGTGCAATATTAATTTCAACATGGATATCAGACTCATACGAAGTCCGTTTCGGCACCACAAGTAGTCAAAATGTTTGTGAAGACAAGATGCTTCAACGGACTCTTCCATAGGGAACTTTTGGAGAAGTTTTCTTAAGGAGTTTCGTTTTGAAAACTTGCACGGGAACTTTCTTAACAAGCACTCGACAAACGCCTTTCGAGAACATACACAAAGTCTGAGCTGTGGACCTAGTGTGTCATCATAACTAAGGTCTCTTGCATTTCCCTAGAAGTAATTGGATCTCATATGGAGATGTTTAGTGAAGTAGAATGAAAAAAACGAATGCAACTACACAAGAACTAGTTTGTAACTGTCGTTCGGAATCAGTTTGGCGCAGTGTTAACTAAAACATGGATATCTGACTCATACAGAGTCTGTTTTGGCACCACAATTAGTCAAAATGTTTGTGATGACAAGATGCTTCAAAGGATTCTTTCATAGGGAACTTTTGGAGAAATTTTCTTTAGGAGTTCGTTTAGAAACTTGTACAGAAACTTTCTTAACTAGCACTCGACAAATGCCTTTCCAGAACATACACAAAGTCCCAGCTGTGGACCTAGTGCATCATCATAACTAAGATATCCTGCATTTCCCTAGAAGTAATTGGATCTCATATGGCGATGTTTAGTGAAGTACAATGGAATAAATCGAGTGCAACTACACAAGAACTAGTCTGTAACTATCGTTCGGAATCAGTTTGGCGCAGTGCTAACTGAAACATGGATATCCAACTCATGCGGGGTCCATTTTTGGCACCACAAGTAGTCAAAATATTTGTGACGACAAGATGCTTCAAAGTATTCTTTCATAGGGAACTTCTGGAGAACTTTTCTGAAGGACTTTGTTTAGAAACTTGTACAGAAACTTTGTTAACAAGCACTCGACAAACGCCTTTCGAGAACATACACAAAGTTCCAACTGTGGGCCTAGTGGATCATTATAACTAAGGTCTCTTGCATTTCCCTATAAGTATTTGGATCTCATATGGAAATGTTTAGTGAAGTAGAATGGAAAAAATAGAATGCAACTACACAAGAACTAGTCTGTAGCTGTCGTTCGGAATCAGTCTCGCGCAGTGTTAACTGAAATATGAATATCTGACTCATACGGAGTCCGTTTTGGCACCACAAGTAGTCAAAACATTTGTGACGACGATATGCTTCAGAGGATTCTTTCATCGGGAACTTTTGGAGAACTTTTCTTAAGGAGTTCGTTTAGAAACTTGTATAGAAACTTTCTTAACGAGCACTTGACAAACGCTTTTCGAGAACATACACAAAGTCCCAGCTGTGGACCTAGTGCATTATCATAACTAAGGTCTCTTGCATTTCCCTATAAGTATGTGGATCTCATCTAGAGATGTTTAGTGAAGTAGAATGGAAAAAATAGAATGCAACTACACAAGAACTAGTGTGTAACTGTCGTTCGGAATCAGTTTGGCGCTGTGTTAACTGAAATATGGATATCTGGCTCATACGGAATCTAGTCAAAATGTTTGTGACGACAAGATGCTTAAAAGAATTCTTTCATAGGGAACTTTTGGAGAACTTTTCTTAAGGAGATCGTTTAAAAATTTGTACAGAAACTTTCTTAACGAGCACTTGACAAACGCATTTCGAGAAAGTACACAAAGTCCCAGTTGTGGACCTAGTGCATCATCATATCTAAGGTATCCTGCATTTCCCTAGAAGTAATTGGACCTCATAAGGAGATGTTTAGTGAAGTAGAATGAAAAAAATCGAATGCAACTACACAAGAACTATTCTGTAACTGTCGTTCGGAATCAGTTTCGCGCAGCGTTAACTGAAATATGAATATCTGACTCATACGGAGTCGGTTTTGGCTCCAAAACTAGTAAAAACGTTTGTGACGACCCAATGATTCAAAGGATTCTTTCATAGGGAACATTGGGAGAAATTTTCTTAAGGAGTTCGTTCGGAAAATAGTACCGAAACTTTCTTAACGAGCACTCGACAAACGCCTTTCGAGAACATACACAAAGTCCGAGCTGTGGAACTAGTGCGTGATCATAACTAAGGTCTCTTGTATTTCCCTAGAAGTAATTGGATCTCATATGGAGATGTTTAGTGACGTAGAATGGAAAAATCGAATGCAACTATACAAGAACTAGTCTGCAACTGTCGTTCGGAATCAGTTTTGCGCAATGTTAACTGAAACATGCATATCTGACTCATACGGAGTCCGTTTTGGCTCCACAAGTAGTCAAAACGTTTGTGACAACCCGATGCTTAAAACGAATCTTTCATAGGGAAATTTTGGAGAACTTTTCTTAAGGAGTTCATTCAGAAAATTGTACAGAAACTTTCTTAACGAGCACTCGACAAACGCCTTTCGAGAACATACACAAAGTCTCAGCTGTGGACCTAGTGCATCATCATAACTAAGGTATCCTGCATTTTCCTAGAAGTAATTGGATCTCATATGGAGGTGTTTAGTGAAGTAGAATGCAGAAAAATCGAACGCAACTACACAAGAAATAGTCTGTAACTGTCGTTCGAAATAAGTTTTGCGCAGTGTTAACCGAATCATGGATATCTGACACATACGGAGTCCGTTTTAGCACCACAAGTAGTAAAAACGTTTGTGAAGACAAGATGCTTCAAAGGATTCTTTCATAAGGAACTTTTGGAGAACTTTTCTTAAGAAGTTCGTTTAGAAACTTGTATAGAAACTTTCTTAACGAGCACTCGACACACGCCTTTCGAGAACATACACAAAGTCCGGGCTGTGGACCTAGTGCATCATCATATCTAAGGTCGCTTGCATTTCCCTATAAGTATTTGGATCTTGTATGGAGATGTTTAGTGAAGTAGAAGGAAAAAATAGAATGCAACTACACAAGAACTAGTCTGTAACTATTGTTCGGAATCAATTTAGCGCAGCGTTAACTCCTACGGACTCCTACGGAGTCCGTTTTGTTACCACAAGTAGTCAAAACGTTTGTCATGACAAGATGCTTTCTTAACGCCGAAACTTTCTTAACGAGCACTTGACAAACACCTTTCGAGAACATACACAAAGCCCCAGATGTGGACCTGTGCATCATCTAAGTATTTGGATCTCATATGGAGATGTTTAGTGAAGTAGAATGGAAAAAATGGAATGCAACTACACAAGAACTAGTTTGTAACTGTCGTTTGGAATCAGTTTGGCGCAGTGCTAACTGAAACATGGATATCTGACTCATATGGAGTCCGTTTTGGCACCACAAGTAGTCAAAACGTTTGTGACGGCAATATTCTTCAAAGGATTCTTTCATAGGGAACTTTTGACGAACTTTTCTTAAGGAATCCGTTAAAAAACTTGTACAGAAACTTTCTTAACGAGTACTCGACAAACGCCTGTCGAGAACATACACAAAGTCCCAGCTGTGGACCTAGTGCATCATCATAACTAAGGTATCCTGCATTTTCCTAGAAGTAATTGGATCTCATATGGAGGTGTTTAGTGAAGTAGAATGCAAAAAAACGAACGCAACTACACAAGAAATAGTCTGTAACTGTCGTTCGAAATAAGTTTTGCACAGTGTTAACCGAAACATGGATATCTGACACATACGGAGTCCGTTTTAGCACCACAAGTAGTAAAAACGTTTGTGAAGACAAGATGCTTCAAAGGATTCTTTCATAAGGAACTTTTGGAGAACTTTTCTTAAGAAGTTCGTTTAGAAACTTGTATAGAAACTTTCTTAACGAGCACTCGACACACGCCTTTCGAGAACATACACAAAGTCCGAGCTGTGGACCTAGTGCATCATCATATCTAAGGTCTCTTGCATTTCCCTTGAAGTAATTGGATCTCATATGGAGATGTTTAGAGAATTAGAATGGAAAAAAATTGAATGCAACTACACAAGAACTAGTCTGTAACTGTCCTTCGAAATCAGTTTGGTGCAGTGTTAACTGAAACATGGATATTTGACTCATACGGAGTCCGTTTTGGCTCCACAAGTTGTCAAAACATTTGTGACGGCCCGACGCTTCAATCGATTCTTTCGTAGGGAACTTTTGGAGAACTTTTCTTAAGGAGTTCATTCAGAAGATTGTACAGAATCTTCTCTTAATGAGCACTCAACAAACGTCTTTCGAGAACATACACAAAGTCCCAGCTATGGACCTAGTGCATCATCATAACTAAGGTATCCTGCATTGCCCTAGAAGTACTTGGATCTCATATGGAGATGTTTAGTGAAGTAGAATGCAAAAAAATCGAACGCAACTACACAAGAAATAGTCTGTAACTGTCGTTCGAAATAAGTTTTGCGCAGTGTTAACCGAATCATGGATATCTGACACATACGGAGTCCGTTTTAGCACCACAAGTAGTAAAAACGTTTGTGAAGACAAGATGTTTCAAAGGATTCTTTCATAAGGAACTTTTGGAGAACTTTTCTTAAGAAGTTCGTTTAGAAACTTGTATAGAAACTTTCTTAACGAGCACTCGACACACGCCTTTCGAGAACATACACAAAGTCCGAGCTGTGGACCTAGTGCATCATCATATCTAAGGTCGCTTGCATTTCCCTATAAGTATTTGGATCTCATATGGAGATGTTTAGTGAAGTAGAAGGAAAAAATAGAATGCAACTACACAAGAACTAGTCTGTAACTATTGTTCGGAATCAATTTAGCGCAGCGTTAACTCCTACGGAGTCCTACGGAGTCCGTTTTGTTACCACAAGTAGTCAAAACGTTTGTCATGACAAGATGCTTTCTTAACGCCGAAACTTTCTTAACGAGCACTTGACAAACACCTTTCGAGAACATACACAAAGCCCCAGATGTCGACCTGTGCATCATCTAAGTATTTGGATCTCATATGGAGATGTTTAGTGAAGTAGAATGGAAAAAATGGAATGCAACTACACAAGAACTAGTTTGTAACTGTCGTTTGGAATCAGTTTGGCGCAGTGCTAACTGAAACATGGATATCTGACTCATATGGGGTCCGTTTTGGCACCACAAGTAGTCAAAACGTTTGTGACGGCAATATGCTTCAAAGGATTCTTTCATAGGGAACTTTTGACGAACTTTTCTTAAGGAATCCGTTAAAAAACTTGTACAAAAACTTTCTTAACGAGTACTCGACAAACGCCTGTCGAGAACATACACAAAGTCCCAGCTGTGGACCTAGTGCATCATCATAACTAAGGTATCCTGTATTTTCCTAGAAGTAATTGGATCTCATATGGAGGTGTTTAGTGAAGTAGAATGCAAAAAACGAACGCAACTACACAAGAAATAGTCTGTAACTGTCGTTCGAAATAAGTTTTGCGCAGTGTTAACCGAAACATGGATATCTGACACATACGGAGTCCGTTTTAGCACCACAAGTAGTAAAAACGTTTGTGAAGACAAGATGCTTCAAAGGATTCTTTCATAAGGAACTTTTGGAGAACTTTTCTTAAGAAGTTCGTTTAGAAACTTGAATAGAAACTTTCTTAACGAGCACTCGACACACGCCTTTCGAGAACATACACAAAGTCCGACTTGTGGACCTAGTGCACCATCATATCTAAGGTCTCTTGCATTTCCCTTGAAGTAATTGGATCTCATATGGAGATGTTTAGAGAAGTAGAATGGAAAAAAATTGAATGCAACTACACAAGAACTAGTCTGTAACTGTCGTTCGAAATCAGTTTGGTGCAGTGTTAACTGAAACATGGATATTTGACTCATACGGAGTCCGTTTTGGCTCCACAAGTTGTCAAAACGTTTGTGACGACCCGATGCTTCAATCGATTCTTTCGTAGGGAACTTTTGGAGAACTTTTCTTAAGGAGTTCATTCAGAAAATTGTACATAATCTTCTCTTAATGAGCACTCAACAAACGTCTTTCGAGAACATACACAAAGTCCCAGCTATGGACCTAGTGCATCATCATAACTAAGGTATCCTGCATTGCCCTAGAAGTACTTAGATCTCATATGGAGATGTTTAGTGAAGTAGAATGGAAAAAATCG
>NC_057805.1:376436032-376439952 GCF_018294505.1 Triticum aestivum
TTTGTGACGGCCCGACGCTTCAATCGATTCTTTCGTAGGGAACTTTTGGAGAACTTTTCTTAAGGAGTTCATTCAGAAGATTGTACAGAATCTTCTCTTAATGAGCACTCAACAAACGTCTTTCGAGAACATACACAAAGTCCCAGCTATGGACCTAGTGCATCATCATAACTAAGGTATCCTGCATTGCCCTAGAAGTACTTGGATCTCATATGGAGATGTTTAGTGAAGTAGAATGCAAAAAAATCGAACGCAACTACACAAGAAATAGTCTGTAACTGTCGTTCGAAATAAGTTTTGCGCAGTGTTAACCGAATCATGGATATCTGACACATACGGAGTCCGTTTTAGCACCACAAGTAGTAAAAACGTTTGTGAAGACAAGATGTTTCAAAGGATTCTTTCATAAGGAACTTTTGGAGAACTTTTCTTAAGAAGTTCGTTTAGAAACTTGTATAGAAACTTTCTTAACGAGCACTCGACACACGCCTTTCGAGAACATACACAAAGTCCGAGCTGTGGACCTAGTGCATCATCATATCTAAGGTCGCTTGCATTTCCCTATAAGTATTTGGATCTCATATGGAGATGTTTAGTGAAGTAGAAGGAAAAAATAGAATGCAACTACACAAGAACTAGTCTGTAACTATTGTTCGGAATCAATTTACGGAGTCCGTTTTGTTACCACAAGTAGTCAAAACTTTTGTCATGACAAGATGCTTTCTTAACGCCGAAACTTTCTTAACGAGCACTTGACAAACACCTTTCGAGAACATACACAAAGCCCCAGATGTCGACCTGTGCATCATCTAAGTATTTGGATCTCATATGGAGATGTTTAGTGAAGTAGAATGGAAAAAATGGAATGCAACTACACAAGAACTAGTTTGTAACTGTCGTTTGGAATCAGTTTGGCGCAGTGCTAACTGAAACATGGATATCTGACTCATATGGGGTCCGTTTTGGCACCACAAGTAGTCAAAACGTTTGTGACGGCAATATGCTTCAAAGGATTCTTTCATAGGGAACTTTTGACGAACTTTTCTTAAGGAATCCGTTAAAAAACTTGTACAAAAACTTTCTTAACGAGTACTCGACAAACGCCTGTCGAGAACATACACAAAGTCCCAGCTGTGGACCTAGTGCATCATCATAACTAAGGTATCCTGCATTTTCCTAGAAGTAATTGGATCTCATATGGAGGTGTTTAGTGAAGTAGAATGCAAAAAACGAACGCAACTACACAAGAAATAGTCTGTAACTGTCGTTCGAAATAAGTTTTGCGCAGTGTTAACCGAAACATGGATATCTGACACATACGGAGTCCGTTTTAGCACCACAAGTAGTAAAAACGTTTGTGAAGACAAGATGCTTCAAAGGATTCTTTCATAAGGAACTTTTGGAGAACTTTTCTTAAGAAGTTCGTTTAGAAACTTGAATAGAAACTTTCTTAACGAGCACTCGACACACGCCTTTCGAGAACATACACAAAGTCCGACTTGTGGACCTAGTGCACCATCATATCTAAGGTCTCTTGCATTTCCCTTGAAGTAATTGGATCTCATATGGAGATGTTTAGAGAAGTAGAATGGAAAAAAATTGAATGCAACTACACAAGAACTAGTCTGTAACTGTCGTTCGAAATCAGTTTGGTGCAGTGTTAACTGAAACATGGATATTTGACTCATACGGAGTCCGTTTTGGCTCCACAAGTTGTCAAAACGTTTGTGACGACCCGATGCTTCAATCGATTCTTTCGTAGGGAACTTTTGGAGAACTTTTCTTAAGGAGTTCATTCAGAAAATTGTACATAATCTTCTCTTAATGAGCACTCAACAAACGTCTTTCGAGAACATACACAAAGTCCCAGCTATGGACCTAGTGCATCATCATAACTAAGGTATCCTGCATTGCCCTAGAAGTACTTAGATCTCATATGGAGATGTTTAGTGAAGTAGAATGGAAAAAATCGTATACAACTACACAAGAACTAGTCTGTAACTGTCGTTCGAAATCAGTTTGGCGCAGTGTTAACTGAAACATGGATATCTGACTCATACGAATGCAACTACACAAGAACTAGTCTGTAGCTGTCGTCCGGAATCATTTGGCGCAGTGTTAACTAAAACATGAATATCTGACTCATACGGAGTCCGTTTTGGCACCACAAGTAGTCAAAACATTTGTGACGACAAGTTGCTTCAAATGATTCTTTCATCGGGAACTTTTGGAGAACTTTTTTAAGGAGTTCATTTAGAAACTTGTACAGAAACTTTCTTAATGCGCACTCGACAAATGCCTTTCGAGAACATACACCAAGTCCCAGCTGTGGACCTGGTGCATTATCATAACTAAGGTCTCTTGCATTTCCCTATAAGTATTTGGATCTCATAAGGAGATGTTAAGTGAAGTAGAATGGAAAAAATGGAATGCAACTACACAAGAACTAGTCTGTAACTGTCGTTTGGAATCTGTTTGGCGCTGTGCTAACTGAAACATGGATATCTAACTCATACGAAGTCAGTTTTGGCACCACAAGTAGTCAAAATGTTTGTGACGACAAGATGCTTCAAAGGATTCTTTCATAGGGAACTTTTGGAGAACCTTTTCTTAAGGAATCCGTTTAGAAACTTGTGCATAAACTTTCTTAACAAGCACTCGACAAACGCCTTTCGAGTACATACACAAAGTCCCAGCTGCGGACCTAGTGCATCATCATAACTAAGCTATTTTGCATTTCCCTATAAGTATTTGGATCTCATAAGGAGATGTTTTGTGGAGTAGAATGGAAAAAATAGAATGCAACTACACAAAAACTATTTTGGAACTGTCGTTCAGAATTAGTTTGGCACGGTGTTAACTGAAACATGGATATCTGACTCATACGGAGTCCGGTTTGGCACCACAAGTAGTCAAAAAATTTGCGACGACAAGATGCTTCAAAGGATTCTTTCATAGGTAACTATTGGAGAACTTTTCTTAAGGAGTTCGTTTAGAAACTTGTAAAGAAACTTTCTTAACGAGCACTCGCGACAAACGCCTCTCGAGAACATTCACAAAGTTTGAGCTGTGGACCTAGTGTGTCATCATAACTAAGATATCTTGCATTTCCCTAGTAGTAATTGGATCTCATATGGAGATGTTTAGTGAAGTAGAATGGAAAAAATCGAATGCAACTACACAAGAACTAGTCTGTAATTGTCGTTCAGAATTAGTTTGGCGCAGTGTTAACTGAAACTTGGATATCTGACTCGTACGGAGTCCGTTTTGGCTGCACAACTATTCAAAACATCAGTGACGATCTGATACTTCAAACGATTGTTTCATAGGGAACTTTTGGAGAAATTTTCTTAAGGAGTTCATTCAGAAGATTGTACAGAAACTTTCTTAATGAGCACTCAACAAATGCCTTTCGAGAACATACACAAAGTCAGAGTTGTGGACCTACTGCATCATCATAACTAAGGTATCCTTCATTTCCCTAGAAGTAATTGGATCTCATATGAAGATGTTTAGTGAATTAGAATGCAAAAAAATCGAATGCAACTATGCAAGAATTAGTTTGTAAGTGTCATTCAATTAGTTCGGCGCAGTGTTAACTGAAACATGGATATCTGGCTCATACGTAGTCCATTTTGGCACCACAAGTACTCAAAACGTTTGGGGCGAGAAGATGCTTCAAAGGATTGTTTCATTGGGAACTTTTGGAGAATTTTTCTTAAGGAGTTCGTTCAGAAACTTGTGCAGAAACTTTCTTAACGAGCACTTGACAAACACCTTTTGAGAACATACACAAAGTCCCAAGTCTGGACCTAGTGCATCATCATAACTAAGGTCCCTTGCATTTCCCTATAAGTATTTGGATCTCATATGGAGATCTTTAGTGAAGTAGGATGGAAAAAATAGAATGCAACTACACA
>NC_057805.1:376439962-376443143 GCF_018294505.1 Triticum aestivum
ATTTTCCTAGAAGTAATTGGATCTCATATGGAGGTGTTTAGTGAAGTAGAATGCAAAAAACGAACGCAACTACACAAGAAATAGTCTGTAACTGTCGTTCGAAATAAGTTTTGCGCAGTGTTAACCGAAACATGGATATCTGACACATACGGAGTCCGTTTTAGCACCACAAGTAGTAAAAACGTTTGTGAAGACAAGATGCTTCAAAGGATTCTTTCATAAGGAACTTTTGGAGAACTTTTCTTAAGAAGTTCGTTTAGAAACTTGAATAGAAACTTTCTTAACGAGCACTCGACACACGCCTTTCGAGAACATACACAAAGTCCGACTTGTGGACCTAGTGCACCATCATATCTAAGGTCTCTTGCATTTCCCTTGAAGTAATTGGATCTCATATGGAGATGTTTAGAGAAGTAGAATGGAAAAAAATTGAATGCAACTACACAAGAACTAGTCTGTAACTGTCGTTCGAAATCAGTTTGGTGCAGTGTTAACTGAAACATGGATATTTGACTCATACGGAGTCCGTTTTGGCTCCACAAGTTGTCAAAACGTTTGTGACGACCCGATGCTTCAATCGATTCTTTCGTAGGGAACTTTTGGAGAACTTTTCTTAAGGAGTTCATTCAGAAAATTGTACATAATCTTCTCTTAATGAGCACTCAACAAACGTCTTTCGAGAACATACACAAAGTCCCAGCTATGGACCTAGTGCATCATCATAACTAAGGTATCCTGCATTGCCCTAGAAGTACTTAGATCTCATATGGAGATGTTTAGTGAAGTAGAATGGAAAAAATCGAATACAACTACACAAGAACTAGTCTGTAACTGTCGTTCGAAATCAGTTTGGCGCAGTGTTAACTGAAACATGGATATCTGACTCATACGAATGCAACTACACAAGAACTAGTCTGTAGCTGTCGTCCGGAATCATTTGGCGCAGTGTTAACTAAAACATGAATATCTGACTCATACGGAGTCCGTTTTGGCACCACAAGTAGTCAAAACATTTGTGACGACAAGTTGCTTCAAATGATTCTGTCATCGGGAACTTTTGGAGAACTTTTTTAAGGAGTTCATTTAGAAACTTGTACAGAAACTTTCTTAATGCGCACTCGACAAATGCCTTTCGAGAACATACACCAAGTCCCAGCTGTGGACCTGGTGCATTATCATAACTAAGGTCTCTTGCATTTCCCTATAAGTATTTGGATCTCATAAGGTGATGTTAAGTGAAGTAGAATGGAAAAAATGGAATGCAACTACACAAGAACTAGTCTGTAACTGTCGTTTGGAATCTGTTTGGCGCTGTGCTAACTGAAACATGGATATCTAACTCATACGAAGTCAGTTTTGGCACCACAAGTAGTCAAAATGTTTGTGACGACAAGATGCTTCAAAGGATTCTTTCATAGGGAACTTTTGGAGAACCTTTTCTTAAGGAATCCGTTTAGAAACTTGTGCATAAACTTTCTTATGGAGTACATACACAAAGTCCCAGCTGCGGACCTAGTGCATCATCATAACTAAGCTATTTTGCATTTCCCTATAAGTATTTGGATCTCATAAGGAGATGTTTTGTGGAGTAGAATGGAAAAAATAGAATGCAACTACACAAAAACTATTTTGGAACTGTCGTTCAGAATTAGTTTGGCACGGTGTTAACTGAAACATGGATATCTGACTCATACGGAGTCCGGTTTGGCACCACAAGTAGTCAAAAAATTTGCGACGACAAGATGCTTCAAAGGATTCTTTCATAGGTAACTATTGGAGAACTTTTCTTAAGGAGTTCGTTTAGAAACTTGTAAAGAAACTTTCTTAACGAGCACTCGCGACAAACGCCTCTCGAGAACATTCACAAAGTTTGAGCTGTGGACCTAGTGTGTCATCATAACTAAGATATCTTGCATTTCCCTAGTAGTAATTGGATCTCATATGGAGATGTTTAGTGAAGTAGAATGGAAAAAATCGAATGCAACTACACAAGAACTAGTCTGTAATTGTCGTTCAGAATTAGTTTGGCGCAGTGTTAACTGAAACTTGGATATCTGACTCGTACGGAGTCCGTTTTGGCTGCACAACTATTCAAAACATCAGTGACGATCTGATACTTCAAACGATTGTTTCATAGGGAACTTTTGGAGAAATTTTCTTAAGGAGTTCATTCAGAAGATTGTACAGAAACTTTCTTAATGAGCACTCAACAAATGCCTTTCGAGAACATACACAAAGTCAGAGTTGTGGACCTACTGCATCATCATAACTAAGGTATCCTTCATTTCCCTAGAAGTAATTGGATCTCATATGAAGATGTTTAGTGAATTAGAATGCAAAAAAATCGAATGCAACTATGCAAGAATTAGTTTGTAAGTGTCATTCAATTAGTTCGGCGCAGTGTTAACTGAAACATGGATATCTGGCTCATACGTAGTCCATTTTGGCACCACAAGTACTCAAAACGTTTGGGGCGAGAAGATGCTTCAAAGGATTGTTTCATTGGGAACTTTTGGAGAATTTTTCTTAAGGAGTTCGTTCAGAAACTTGTGCAGAAACTTTCTTAACGAGCACTTGACAAACACCTTTTGAGAACATACACAAAGTCCCAAGTCTGGACCTAGTGCATCATCATAACTAAGGTCCCTTGCATTTCCCTATAAGTATTTGGATCTCATATGGAGATCTTTAGTGAAGTAGGATGGAAAAAATAGAATGCAACTACACATGAACTAGTATGTAGCTGTCGTTCGGAATCAGTTTGGCGCAGTGTTCACCGAAACATGGATATCTGACTCATACGGAGTCCGTTTTCGCACCACAAGTAGTCAAAACGTTTGTGACAACGGGATGCTTCGAAGGATTCTTTCATAGGGAACTTTTGGAGAACCTTTCTTAAGGAGTTCGTTTAGAAACTTGTACAGAAACTTTCTTAACGAGCACTCAACAAACGCATTTCGAAAACATACACAAAGTCCAAGCTGTGTACCTAGTGCGTCATCACAACTAAGGTCTCTTGCATTTCCCTAGAAGTAATTGGATCTCATATGAATATTTCTAGTGAAGTAAAATGGAAAAAATCGAATGCAACTAGACAAGAACTAGTCTCTAACTGTCGTTCGGAATCTGTTTTGCGCAGTGTGGACTGAAACATGGATATCTGACTCATACTGAGTCCGTT
>NC_057805.1:376443206-376526034 GCF_018294505.1 Triticum aestivum
GAACTTTTCTTAAGGAATTCATTCAGAAAATTGTACAGAAACTTCCTCAATGACCACTCGACAAACGCCTTTCGAGAACATACACAAAGTCCCAGCTGTGGACCTAGTGCATCATCATAACTAAGGTATCCTGCATTTGCCTAGAAGTAATTGGATCTCACATGGAGATGTTTAGTGAAGTACAATGGAAAAATCGAGTGCAACTAGACAAGAACTAGTCTGTAACTATAGTACGGAATTAGTTTTGCGCAGTGTTAACTGAAACATGGATATCCGACTCATGCGGAGTCCATTTTGGCACCACAAGTAGTCAAAATGTTTGTGACGACAAGATGCTTCAAAGGATTCTTTCATAGGGAACTTCTGGAGAACTTTTCTTAAGGACTTTGTTTAGAAACTTGTACAGAAACTTTTCTTCTCGAGCACTCGACAAACGCCTTTCGAGAACATACACAAAGTCCGAGCTGTGGACCTAGTGTGTCATCATAACTAAGGTCTCCTGCATTTCCCTAGAAGTAATTGGATCTCATATGGAGGTGTTTAGTGTAGTAGAATACAAAAAAATTGAATGCAGCTACACAAGAATTAGTCTGTAACTATCGTTCAATCAGTTTGGCGCAGTGTTAACTGAAACATGGATATCTGACTCATACGGAGTCCATTTTGGCACCACAAGTAGTCAAAACGTTTGTGATGACAAGATAATTCAAAGGATTCATTCATAGGGAAATTTTGGAGAAATTTTCTTAAGGAGTTCGTTTAGAAACTTGTACATAAAGTTTCTTAACGAGCACTTGACAAACGCATTTCAAAAACATACACAAAGTCCGAGCTGTGAACCTAGTGCGTCATCACAACTAAGGTCTCTTGCATTTCCCTAGAAGTAATTGGATCTCATATGAATATTTCTAGTGAAGTAAAATGGAAAAAATCGAATGCAACTAGACAAGAACTAGTCTCTAACTGTCGTTCGGAATCAGTTTGGCGCAGTGTTCACCGAAACATGGATATCTGACTCATACGGAGTCCGTTTTGGCACCACAAGTAGTCAAAACATTTGTGACGACAAGATGCTTCAAAGTATTCTTTCATACGGAACATTTGGAGAACTTTTCTTAAGGAGTTCGTTTAGAAACTTGTACAGAAACTTTCTTAACGAGCACTCGACAAACACCTTTCGAGAACATACACAAAGTCCGAGCTGTGGACCTAGTGCGTCATCATAACTAAGGTCTTTTGTATTTCCCTAGAAGTAATTGGATCTCATATGGATATGTTTAGTGAAGTAGAATGGAAAAACTCGAAAGCAACTACACAAGAACTAGTCTATAAGTGTCGTTCGAAATTAGTTTGGTGCAGTGTTAACTTAAACATGGATATCAGACTCATACGGAGTCCGTTTTGGCACCACAAGTAGTCAAAACATTTGTGAAGACAAGATTCTTCAATGGACTCTTCCATAGGGAACTTTTGGAGAAGTTTTCTTAAGGAGTTTCGTTTCGAAAACTTGTACAGAAACTTTCTTAACGAGCACTCGACAAACGCCTTTCGAGAACATACACAAAGTCCGAGCTGTGGACCTAGTGTGTCATTATAACTAAGGTCTCTTGCATTCCCTAGAAGTAATTGGATCTCATATGGAGGTGTTTAGTGAAGTAGAATGGAAAAAATCAAATGCAACTACAAAAGAACTAGTCTGTAACTGTCGTTCAGAATCAGTTTGGCGCAGTGTTAATTGAAACATGGATATCTGACTCGTACGGAGTCTGTTTTGGCACCACAATTAGTCAAAACGTTTGTGATGACAAGATGCTTCAAATGATTCTTTCATCGGGAACTTTTGGAGAAATTTTCAGGAGTTCGTTTTGAAACTTGTACAGAAACTTTCTTAACGAGCACTTGACAAATGCCTTTCGAGAACATACACAAAGTCCCAACTGTGGACCTAGTGCATCATCATAAATAAGGTCTCTTACATTTCCCTACAAGTATTTGGATCTCATATGGAGATGTTTGGTGAAGTATAGTGGAAAAAATAGAATGCAACTACACAGGAACTAGTGTATAGGTGTCGTTCGGAATCAGTTTGGTGCAGTGTTAACTGAAACATGAATATCTGACTCATACGGAGTCCGTTTGGGCACCACAAGTAGTCAAAACGTCTGTGACGACAAGATGCTTCAAAGGATTCTTTCATTGGGAACTTTTGGAGAACTTTCCTTAAGGAGTTCGTTTAGAAACTTGTACAGAAATTTTCTTAAGTACTTGACAAACGCCTTTCGAGAACATACACAAAGTCCGAGCTGTGGACCTAGTGCGTCATCATAACTAAGGTATCCTGCATTGCCCTAGAAGTACTTAGATCTCATATGGAGATGTTTAGTGAAGTAGAATGGAAAAAATCGAATACAACTACACAAGAACTAGTCTGTAACTGTCGTTCGGAATCAGTATGGCGCAGCGTTAACTGAAATATGAATATTTGACTCATACAGAGTCCGTTTTGGCTCCACAACTAGTCAAAACATTTGTGACGACCCGATGCTTCAAAGGATTCTTTGATAGGGAACTTTTGGAGAAATTTTTTAAGGAGTTTGTTCAGAAAATTGTAAAGAAACTTTCTTAACGAGCACTCGACAAATGCTTTTCGAGAACATACACAAAGTCTGACCTATGGACCTAGTCCGTCATCATAACTAAGGTCTCTTGTATTTCCCTAGAGGTAATTGGATCTCATATGGAGATGTTTGTGAAGTAGAATGGAAAAATCGAATGCAACTATACAATAACTAGTCTGCAACTGTCGTTCGGAATTAGTTTGGCGCAGTGTTAACTGAAACATGGATATCTGACTCATACGGAGTCCGTTTTGGCTCCACAAGTAGTCAAAACGTTTGTGACAACCCGATGCTTCAAATGATTCTTTCATAGGGTACTTTTGGAGAAATTTTCTTAAGGAGTTCGTTCACAAAATTGTAGAGAAACTTTCTTAATGAGCACTCGACAAACGCCTTTTGAGAACATACACAACGTCCCAGCTGTGGACCTAGTGCATCATCATAACTAAGGTATCTTGCATTTCCCTAGAAGTAATTGGATCTCATATGGAGATTTTTAGTGAAATATAATGCAAGAAAATTAAACGCAACTACACAAGAACTAGTCTGTAACTGTCGTTCGAAATAAGTTTGGCGCGGTGTTAACCGAAACATGGATATCTGACACATACGGAGTCCGTTTTAGCACCACAAGTAGTAAAAATGTTTGTGAAGACAAGATACTTCAAAGGATTCTTTCATAAGGAACTTTTGGAGAACTTTTCTTAAGGAGTTCGTTTAGAAACTTGTACAAAACTTTCTTAACGAGCACTCGACACACACCTTTCGAGAACATACACAAAGTCCGAGCTGTGGACCTAGTGCGTCATCATATCTAAGGTCTCTCGCATTTCCCTTGAAGTAATTGGATCTCATATGGAGATGTTTAGATAATTTGAAGGGGAGAAATTCGAATGCAACTACACAAGAACTAGTCTGTAAATGTCGTTCGGAATCAATTTGGCGCAGTGTTAACTGAAACATGGATATCTGACTCATACGGAGTCTGTTTTGGCTCCACAAGTAGTCAAAACGTTTGTGACGACCCGATGCTTCAATCGATTCTTTCCTAGGGATGTTTTGGAGAACTTTTCTTAAGGAGTTCATTCAGAAAATTGTACAGAAACTTTTCTTAATGAGCACTCGGCAAACGTCTTTCAAGAACATACACAAAGTCCCAGCTATGGACCTACTACATCATCATAAGTAAGGTATCCTGAATTTCCCTAGAAGTACTTGGATCTCATATGGAGATGTTTAGTGAAGTAGAATGACAAAAATCGAATGCAACTACACAAGAACAAGTCTGTAATTGTCGTTCGAAATCAGTTTGGCGGAGTTTTAACTGAAACATGGATATCTGACTCATACGGATTCCATTTTGGCACCACTAGTAGTCAACACGTTTGTGATGACAAGATGCTGCAAAGGATTCTTTCATAGGGAACTTTTGGAGAACTTTTCTTAAGGAGTTCGTTTAGAAACTTGTACAGAAACTTTCTTAACGAGCACTCGACAAACGCCTTTCGAGAACATACACAAAGTCCGAGCTGTGGACCTAGTGCGTCATCATAAGTAAGGTCTCTTTCATTTCCCTAGAAGTAATTGGATCTCATGTGGAGATGTTTCGTGATGTATAATGGAAAAAAAATGAATGCAACTACACAAGAACTAGTCTGTAACTGTCGTTCGGAATCAGCTTGGCGCAGTGTTAACTGGAACATGGATATCTGACTCATACAGAGTCCGTTTTGGCACCACAGTTAGTCAAAACGTTTTTGATGACAAGATGCTTCAAAGCATTCTTTCATAGGGAACTTTTGGAGAAATTTTCTTCAGGAGTTCGTTTAGAAACTTGTGCAGAAACTTCCTTAACGAGCACTTGACAAACGCCTTTCGAGAACATACACAAAGTCCCAACTGTGGACCTAGTGCATCATCATAACTAAGGTGTCTTACATTTCCCTACAAGTATTTGGATCTCATATGGAGATCTTTAGCGAATTATAATGGAAAAAATAGAATGCAACTACACAAGAACTAGTCTGTAGCTCTCGTCCGGAATCAGTTTGGCGCAGTGTTAACTGAAACATGAATATCTGACTCATACGGAGTCCGTTTTGGCACCACAAGTAGTCAAAACATTTGTGACGACAAGATGCTTCAGATGATTCTGTCATCGGGGACTTTTGGAGAACTTTTCTTAAGGAGTTCGTTTAGAAACTTGTACAGAAACTTTCTTAACGAGCACTCGACAAACGCCTTTCGAGAACATACACAAAGTCCCAGCTGTGGAGCTAGTGCATTATCATAACTAAGGTCTCTTGCATTTCCCTATAAGTATTTGGATCTCATAAGGAGATGTTTAGTGAAGTAGAATGGAAAAACTAGAATGCAACTACACAAAAACTAGTTTGTAACTGTTGTTCGGAATTAGTTTGGCGCGGTGTTAACTGAAACATGGATATCTGACTCATACGGAGTCAGTTTTGGCACCAAAAGTAATCAAAATGTTTGTGACGACAAGACGCTTCAAAGGATTCTTTCATAGGGAACTTTGGGAGAACCTTTTCTTAAGGAGTTCATTTAGAAACTTGTACATGAACTTTCTTAACGAGAAGTCGACAAACGCCTTCGAGAACATACACAAAGTCCGAGCTGCGGACCTAGTGGATCATTATAACTAAGGTATCTTGCATTTCCCTATAAGTATTTGGATCTCATAAGGAGATGTTTTGTGAAGTAGAATTGTAGCGACCCGACCCGAATGGATCAAGTCTCTGTGCTTAAGTGTCATCCCTGGATCGGTATGCTGACACACACAGTACTCGAGGATTTAGAACAGAGGTAAATCACATGTATAAAGTAACGTAAATACTATTACCTCAATCCAAATAGCGGAAGTAACAAGGTTGTGGATTCCCATCAACACTAACAGCAAAGTTGAGTGTAGAAATCGTAACCCTAACGTATCACTTACTCGTCGTAAGATATCCTGCAACATGAAACGTTGCAGCCCGAAAACGGGTCAGCACATGGAATATGCTGGCAAATTCACACCATAGAGAAATGATGAATAATAGCTATCAATTCATGCATATTTGGCTAGTGGAAAGCTCTATGGTTATAATGTTTTTGCGAAAAGCCAATTTTTCCCTACTGCAAAGGAATAAATATTATTTAACTATCATGGTGGTTGTTAAACATTGAGATGGTTGACAGCATCTCAATCCCAATTAAGAACATGATTAAACCCACAAAATTAATTAAAGTAACATGATGAGATTCACATGATAATCCAAGTACTAGATACTCAAGATGCCCATAACCGGGGACACGGCTAATCATGATTAGTTTGTACACTCTGCAGAGGTTTGCGCACTTTTCCCCACAAGACTCGATCGCCTCCGCTTGATTCTCGCACTACATGATGTTTGAGAAACGGATGATCGAGACACAGTCTTTCAGAGACAATAACTCTTTACTCCGGGTGGACAGTTACACCTACTTTCCCCTACATCTGCTAGCCCACCTCTTCAAGAGATCATGTAACCTACTCAACTATGCTAGAGCCCATAATAGCTTGTGGCTGCACACGGAAGTTTCTAGCATGAATAATCTCATGATCCCTTTGAACCTGGGTGGCGGTCCAAAAGAAAAACAGGCAATCCTGGAATACCCAGGTACCTCAATCCACCCAGATGTGAGTTTTAGTTGCCACCTTAAGGTTGACCATTAATTAACAATCTCACATCTGTCATGGTAACACTCAAACCCAATCCACGTCTACTAGCATAGCATAGCAATATGAGCAAACGTAGAAGTAACTCCCAAGGTTTGATAACAAAACAGGTAATAGGTACTACCTCAACTACTTCCCAATACCCACAATTTAATTAGATCCTAATCATGCAATTGTTTGAGGATTGGTCTGATGCAATAAAACTGGGTAGTAAAAGAGGTATGATCAAAGTGTTACTTGCCTGCAATGTTGTTGAAGATGATTCGCACTCATAACTCTCGATAGTTCTACTCGTCACACTCCGTTCAATCTATCGTAAGCAAACAATAGTAACCACACATAAGCAATCACTCAAAAGATCGGGAAGAACGAAGAAGACAGTTCAGAAAACATCAAAACCAAGCAAATAACTCTTGCAACATAAAACAATTTCTAACAGTACCAAAATTAGGTGGATTTGGCCTTATCAGAATGTTTAGGTCAAGAGCTTCGCTTTGCAAAAAGAATCAACTCAAACGGAGTTACGGAACTTAAGTTATGAACAAAAGAAGTTTGAATATGAATTTGAACAAATTTCGAAATTTGAAAATTTCAAAAAGTTGACGTGGCAGGTTAACTGGATAGGTGAAAACAAGACGAAACTATAGGCGCTGCTTTCATCTAATTTGGATGAACGAGTAAAAAGTTATGCTATTTGAAAAATCAGGGCCAAGCTGTTTTGTAGAAGAAAAATAGCTACGGCTAAGAAAAATTAGGTCTAACGCATAAATACAGAGAAAGAATAAATATATCTAAAAGACGACTTCGGAGTGAAGAGACAACTTCCAAAAGTCCCGCCCGAGAGGAGAAATATATTTTTTTCTTTAATAAATCTAGTCAAACCAAAATATTGATTTAACCCGAATCAGATGATTTTTGAAGTCTCTATGGGTCTATATTTATTGATGGAAAAAGGCTTAAAGGTCAAAGGCTAGGCAATGTGAGACTAAACGTAGACAAAAAACAAAAAAAAGAGAAGAGAAAAGCGCATGGGCCTAAAGCTTCGGCCGGCCGCGCGCGTGCGTGCGGCAGTTTTTTTTTCAAACACTAAAAGAAGGAAGAAAAAAAATTTAAGAAAAAGAAAAATATTTTTTTCTGCAAACATAACCAAATAAACAACATGGGCCGGCATGGGTGCACTGTGCACGTAGGCGACGGATAAAATTTGGGCGGCACGTACAGTTTTTTTATTAGAAACAGAAAGGAAAACTGTATAATGAAAACAAAAATAAAATTGTACATAGGCATATTATATATCAAAATTTTCGGAAAAAGATTTTCTACGACATGATCATTTTTCTAGCGTCAAATAAAATATAGAAAAATTCAGATAAAGCAAAGAGTGCTACTGCTGCAATAAAACCTCATAAAAATCATTTTAAAAATACCAAAAATGATTTCAAATTAATTTTTCTCCAATTTTCTATTGTAGGGAATCATGTTACCCTATTTTCCATATATTTTATTTTGGAGACAAATAATTTGAATAAAACCCGAATACTCCAAATTGAAAATAATTTCCAAGAGGACTTTAAAGTAGATCCTTTTAAACTTCCAACTCATATTTCATATGTTTTGAAGAAGTCATTTTATCTTCTCTTATGAAAATCATTGAGTTGCTTGAAGTTTCTGAATTTGAAATATTCTCAAATGAAATTCAAATATTTTCAACACCCCTTGTCATTTAAACAAATGGAAGAAGTCATGTCATCTTCTCTCCAGGGTTTTGTGGTGAAAGAATTTGAATTCACGGGGATTATAAAAGCAAAAATGAAAGTTTGGGAAAGTCCTTTTATTCCCTCTCATTTAACTTTCAAAAAGTTTCGAATTCACTCACTCAATCACACAACAATCAAACAATCAATTAAATCTATCTATTTAGTATAACATTCCAAAATTTAGAATTTTGGGATGTTACAAACCTACCACCCTTAAAATGAATCTCGTCCTCGAGATTCGGAGAGGCTAGAAAGAAATAGGTTAGGGTTTGGGGTCTTCTCAAAATCCATCGATCATCACAGGGGGGTCTGGGGTGCTACCACCCTTAGAAACATTGTCATGGTCCCATCAGTACTCATATACTCCATCCTTATTCTTGACGGGGCCGGTCTTCTCAAATTTTTAGGAAAATTCCTTCTCTGGCTCTTTGGGTAGCCGCATAACCTTTTCCTCATTTCCTTTGTCCTTTCATCTTGATAAGGTTCTTCTGTGACTGGGTCTTCTTAGCTGACGGGTTTGGCCAATACTAAACAACTATCGATATCTCTTGGTAGTCAACAATTTATGGTTTCTCCTGCAGGAGATGGGTCTGGGTTGAACCTCACTGTATAACCTACGGTTGGCAAAAGCTGCCTTGTACAAGGGAAAAATACTTATACCATTCTAAGGTTCAAACAAGGTTTTGGTCATTGTCTCTCCACTATAGGCAAGTCACTCAGATTTACCATCCCATATAGCAAGGCAAATAATAAGAGTAAGTCGGTATGGTGATCAATCCATCCCGCACCCAAATCATTACCTGATATATGGTTTAGCAAACCTCGCAATCTAACACTCGGTCATCCTCACAAGCATTGCAGAATTTCTCTTGTCGACGAACTAAGTTCGGAAAAAAAATCCTTTGGTTCTGCAAGCCAAACAAACAACTATCGTTCGTTCACAACTCTCAGGTTTTGCGTAAACTCCTATAAAATCGTCTGTCGATAAAATCGTAACTTCTTCCAGGGTTTTTCCTTCAGCAAGAATGTGCTTGCTTCTTGGCAGGTCCTGGGGCCTGTGGGTTATGGCCCACCTCATCACTTGAAATCCTTGAACTCATTATCGGGGAAACTGATCCTTAATCCAACATCCAACTTCCTAGTATTTTTAAATCCATCCAATTGTACTGTCTTCCTTCCTTCTATTGGCACCAAACTAGGACATGTTTACTCAGACTCATCATGGAATTTCCATTGATCCATATTTCCAACATCATACCTCCTTTATATCCAATAGTAATTTATCTCTTCATCCTCGTGGGATATCCCACATACCGAGATAAAACTTATACTTATGAAGTCCATACTCCACTTCGTGGAACATCATTATCCTTTCCAGGGTCAAGCGTCCTTGCAGGGGAATATTGGCCATCTCTGCATGGCACTTCTTCAACTGGGAAACATGAAACACATCATGAACTCCTGACAGTCCTTCGGGTGACTCCAACTTGTTGGCCACTTCTCCCATGCGCTCCAAAACTCGGTATGGTCCTAAAAATCTCGGGGCTAACTTTCCCTTAACTCCAAATCGTTTAACTCCTCGCAGAGGGGACACACGAAGACATGCTCTGTCTCCAATTTCATAGACTACCTCCTTGCATTTTTAGTCTGCATAACTCTTCTGCCTGGACCGAGCTACCTTCAGTCTATCTCGAATCAATTTAACATTCTCTTCTGACTCCTTGATCACATTTGGTCCAAACAACTGACGGTCTCCAACTTCATCCCACATCCACGGTGTCTGGCTCCTTCTCCCATACAAAGCTTCAAAAGGGGCCATCTTCAAACTGGCTTGGTAACTGTTGTTGTATGAGAACTCCGCGTAAGGTAGATTATCATCCCTACTAGATCCCTACAAGACGCTTCAACGGAATCTTCCATAGGGAACTTTGGAGAAGTTTTCTTAAGGAGTTTCGTTTCAAAAAGTTGTACAAAAACTTTCTTAACGAGCACTCGAGACACGCCTTTCGAGAACATACACAAAGTCTGAGCTGTGGACCTAGTGTGTCATCATAACTAAGGTCTCCTGCATTTCCCTAGAAGTAATTGGATCTCATATGGATATGTTTAGTGAAGTAGAATGGAAAAAATCGAATGCAACTACACAAGAACTAGTCTGTAACTGTCGTTCGAAATTAGTTTGGCACAGTGTTAACTGAAACATGGATATCTGACTCGTACGGAGTCCGTTTTGGCTACACAAGTAGTCAAAACATTTGTGACGGTCTGATTCTTCAAACGATTGTTTCATAGGGAACTTTTGGAGAAATTTTCTTAAGGAGTTCGTTTAGAAAATTGTACAGAAACTTTCTTAATGAGCACTCAACAAGCGCCTTTCGAGAACATACACAAAGTCCCAACTGTGGACCTAGTGCATCATCATAACTAAGGTCTCTTACATTTCCCTACAAGTATTTGGATCTCATATGGAGATGTTTGGTGAAGTATAATGGAAAAAATAGAATGCAACTACACAAGAACTAGTGTGTAGCTGTCGTTCGGAATCAGTTTGGCGCAGTGTTAACTTAAACATGAATATCCGACTCATACGGAGTCCGTTTGGGCACCAGAAGTAGTCAAAACGTTTGTGACGACAAGATGCTTCAAAGGATTCTTTCATTGGGAACTTTTGGAGAACTTTTCTTAAGGAGTTCGTTTAGAAACTTGTACAGAAACTTTCTTAACGAGCACTCGACAAACACCTTTCGAGAACATACACAAAGTCCGAGCTATGGACCTAGTGCGTCATCATAACTAAGGTCTTTTGCATTTCCCTAGAAGTAATTGGATCTCATATGGAGATGTTTAGTGAAGTAGAATGGAAAAAATCGAATGCAACTACACAAGAACTAGTCTGTAACTGTCGTTCGAAATAAGTTTGGCGCAGTGTTAACCGAAACATGGATATCTGACACATATGGAGTCCGTTTTAGCACCACAAGTAGTAAAAAGTTTGTGAAGACAAGATGCTTCAAAGGATTCTTTCATAAGGAGTTCGTTTAGAAACTTGTACAAAAACTTTCTTAACGAGCACTCGACACACGTCTTTCGAGAACATACACAAAGTCTGAGTTGTGGACCTAGTGCGTCAGCATATCTAAGGTCTCTTGCATTTCCCTTGAAGTAATTGGATCTCATATGGAGATGTTTAGAGAAGTAGAAGGGGAAAAAATTGAATGCAACTACACAAGAACTAGTCTGTAACTGTCGTTCGGAATCAATTTGGCGCAGTGCTAACTGAAACATGGATATCTGACTCATACGGAGTCTGTTTTGGCTCCACAAGTAGTCAAAACGTTTGTGACGACCCGATGCTTCATTCGATTCTTTTGTAGGGAACTTTTGGAGAAATTTTCTTAAGGAGTTCATTCAGAAAATTATACAGAAACTTTTGTTAATGAGCACTCGACAAACGTCTTTCAAGAACATACACAAAGTCCCAGCTATGGACCTACTGCATCATCATAACTAAGGTATCCTGCATTTCCCTAGAAGTACTTGGATCTCATATGGAGATGTTTAGTGAAGTAGAATGGCAAAAAGCAAATGCAACTACACAAGAACAAGTCTGTAACTGTCGTTCGAAATCAGTTTGGCGCAGTGTTAACTGAAACATGGATATCTGACTCATACAGATTCCATTTTGGCACCACAAGTAGTTAAAACGTTTGTGACGACAATATGCTTCAAAGCATTCTTTCATAGGGAACTTTTGGAGAACTTTTCTTTAGGAGTTTGTTTAGAAACTTGTACAAAAACTTTCTTAACGAGCACTTGACAAACGCCTTTCGAGAACATACACAAAGTCCCAGATGTGGACCTGTGCATCATCATAACTAAGGTCTCTTGCCTTTCCCTATAAGTATTTGGATCTCATATGGAGATGTTTAGTGAAGTAGAAGGAACAAATTGTAGCAACCCAACCTCAGACGATCAAGTCTCTGTGCTTAAGTGTCATCCCTGGATCGGTATGCTGACACACACAGTACTCGAGGATTTATAACAGAGGTAAATCACATGTATAAAGTAACATAAATACTATTACCTCAATCCATATAGCAGAAGTAATAACAAGGTTGTGGATTCCCATCAACACCAACGGCAAAGTTGAGTGTAGAAATCGTAACCCTAACGTATCACTTACTCGTCGTAAGATTCCTGCATTTCCCATCAACATGAGACGTTGCAGCCACAAAGGGTCAGTACATTGAATGTACTGGCAAATTCACACCATAGGATAATGATGAATAATAACTATCACTACATGCATATATGGCTGGTGGAAACTCTATGGTTATAAAGTTTTTGCGAAAAGCCAATTTTTTCCTATTGCAAAGGAATATATTTTATTTAACTACAGAAACTTTCTTAACAGCACTCGACAAACGCGTGTTGAGAACATACACGAAGTCCCAGTTGTGGACCTAGAGCTTCATCATAACTAAGGTATCTTGCATTTCCCTATAAGTATTTGGATCTCATATGGAGATGTTTAGTGAAGTAGAATGGAAAAAATAGAATGCAACTACACAAAAACTATTCTGTAACTGTCGTTCGGAATCAGTTTGGCGCGGTGTTAACTGAAACATGGATATCTGACTCGTACGGAGTCCGGTTTGGCACCACAAGTAGTCAAAACGTTTGTGACGACAAGATGCTTCAAAGGATTCTTTCATAGGTAACTTTTGGAGAACTTCTCTTAAGGAGTTCGTTTGAAAACTTGTAAAGAAACTTTCTTAACGAGCACTCGCGACAAATGCCTTTAAAGAACATTCACAAAGTCCGAGCTGTGGACCTAGTGCGTCATCAAAACTAAGATCTCTTGCATTTCCCTAGAAGTAATTGGATCTCATATGGAGATGCTTAGTGAAGTAGAATGAAAAAAATCGAATGCAACTACACAAAAACTAGTCTGTAACTGTCGTTCGGAATTAGTTTGACGCAGTGTTAACTAAAACATGGATATCTGACTCTTACGGAGTCCGTTTTGGCTCCACAAGTTATCAAAACATTTGTGCCGATCCGATTCTTCAAACGATTTTTTCATAGGGAACTTTTGGAGAAATTTTCTTAAGGAGTTCGTTCACAAAATTGTACAGAAACTTTCTTAATGAGCACTCGACAAACAACTTTCGAGAACATAAACAAAGTCCCAGCTGTGGACCTACTACATCATCAAAACAAAGGTATCCTGCATTTCCCTAGAATAATTGGATCTCATATGGAGATGTTTAGTGAAGTAGAATGCAAAAAAATTGAATGCAACTACACAAGAATTACTGTGTAACTGTTGTTCAATCAGTTTTGCGCAGTGTTAACTGAAACATGGATATCTGACTCATACAGAGTCTGTTTTGGCACCACAAGTAGACAAAACGTTTGTGACGACCAGATGCTTCAAAGGATTCTTTCACAGGGAACTTTTGGAGAAATTTTCCCAAGGAGTTCGTTTAGAAACTTGTACAGAAACTTTCTTAACGAGCAGTTGACAAACGCCTTTCGAGAAAATACACAAAGTCCCAGCTGTGGACCTACTGCATCATCATAAGTAAGGTCTTTTGCATTTCCCTAGAAGTAATTGGATCTCATATGGAGATGTTTACTGAGGTAGAATGGAAAAAATCGAATGCAACTACACAAGAACTAGTCTGTAACTGTCGTTCGGAATCTGTTCGGCACAGTGTTCACTGAAACATGGATATCTGACAGATACGGAGTCCGTTTTGGCACCACAAGTAGTCAAAAAAATTGTGACGATAAGATGCTTCAAAGGATTCTTTCATGGGGAAATTTTGGAGAACTTTTCTTAAGGTGTTCGTTTAGAAACTTGTGCGGAAACTTTCTTAACAAGCACACGACAAACGCCTTTCGAGAACATACACAAAGTCCAAGCTGTGGACGTAGTGCGTCATCATAACTAAGGTCTTTTGCATTTCGCAAGAAGTAATGGGATCTCATATGGAGATGTTTATTGATGTAGAATGGAAAAAATCGAATGCAACCACACAAGAACTAGTCTGTAACAGTCGTTCGGAATCAGTTTGGCGTAGTGTTAACTGAAACATGAATATCTGACTCATCCGGAGTCCGTTTTGGCACCACAAGTAGTCAAAACGTTTGTGACGAAAAGATGCTTCAAAGGATTCTCTCATCGGGAACTTTTGGAGAACTTTTCTTAAGGAGTTCATTTAGTAACTTGTACAGAAACATTCTTAACGAGCACTTGACAAACGCCTTTCGAGAACATACACAAAGTCCCAGCTGTGGACCTAGTGCATTATCATAACTAAGGTCTCTTGCATATCCCTATAAGTATGTGGATCTCATATGGAGATGTTTAGTGAAATAGAGTGGAAAAAACAGAATGCAACTACACAAGAACTACTCTGTAACTCTCGTTCGGAATCAGTTTGGCATAGTGTTAACTGAAATATGGATATCTGACTCATACAGAGTCTATAAAAACGTTTGTGACCATAATATGCTTCAAAGGATTCTTTCATAGGGAACTTTTGGAGAACTTTTGTTAAGGAGTTCGTTTAGAAACTTGTACAGAAACTTTCTTAACGAGCACACGACAAACGCCTTTCGAGAACATGCACAAAGTCCGAGCTATGGACCTAGTGCGTCATCATAACTAAGGTCTCTTGCATTTCCCTAGAGGTAATTGGATCTCATATGGAGATGTTTAGTAAAGTACAATGGAAAAAATCGAATGCAACTACAGAAGAACTAGTCTGTAACTGTCGTCCGGAATCAATTTGATGCAGTGTTAACTTAAACATGGATATCTAACTCATACAGAGTCAATTTTGGCACCACAAGTAGTCAAAACGTTTGTGACAAGAAGATGCTTCAAAGGATTTTTTTCATAGGGAACTTTCTCAAGGATTTCATTTAGAAACTTGTACAGAAACTTTCTTAACGAGCACTCGACAAACGCCTTTCGAGAACATACACAAAGTCTGAGCTGTGGACCTAGTGCATCGTCATAACTAAGGTCTCTTGCATTTCCCTGGAAGTAATTGGATCTCATATGAAGATGATATGTGAAGTAGAATTGAAAAAATCGAATGCAACTACACAAGAACTAGTCTGTAATTGTTGTTCGGAATCAGTTTGGCGCAGTGTTAACTGAAACATGGATATTTGACTCATACGGAGTTCGTTTTGGCTCCACAAGTAGTCAAAATGTTTGTAACGACCCGATGCTTCAAACGATTCTTTCATAGGGAACTTTTGGAGAACTTTTCTTGCGGAGTTCGTTCAGAAAATTGTACAGAAACTTTATTAATGAGCACTCGACAAACGCCTTTCGAGAACATACACAAAGTCCCAGCTGTGGACCTAGTGCATCATCATAACTAAGGTATCCTGCATTTCCCTAGAAGAAATTGGATCTCATATGGAGATGTTTAGTGAAGTAGAATGGAAAAGATCGAGTGCAACTACACAAGAAATATTCTGTAACTGTCGTTCGGAATCAGTTTGGCGCAGTGTTAACTGAAACAAGGATATCTGACTCATACGGAGTCCATTTTGGCACCACAAGTAGTCAAAACGTTTGTGACGACAAGATGCTTCAATGGATTATCTCATAGGGAACTTTTTGAGAACTTTTCTTAAGGAGTTCGATCAGAAACTTGTACAGAAACTTTCTTAACGAGCACTCGGCAAACGCCTTTCGAGAACATACCGAAAGTTCCAGCTGGGGACCAAGTGCATCATCATAACTAATGTCTCCTGCATTTCCCTATAAGTATTTGGATGTCATATGGAGATGTTTAGTGAAGTAGAATGGAAAAAATAGAATGCAACCACACAAGAACTAGTCTGTAGTTGTCATTTGGAATCAGTTTGGCGCAGTGTTAACTGAAACCTGAATATCTGACTCATACGGACTCCGTTTTGGCACCACAAGTAGTGAAAACATTTGCGACGACAAGATGCTTCAAAGGATTCTTTCATCGGGAACTTTTGGAGAACGTTTCTTAAGGAGTTCGTTTAGAAACTTGTACAGAAACTTTCTTAACGAGCACTTGACAAATGCCTTTCGAGAACATACACAAAGTCCCAACTGTGGACCTAGTGCATTATCATAACTAAGGTCTCTTGCATGTCCCTATAAGTATGTGGATCTCATATGGATATGTTTATTGAAGTAAAATGGAAAAAATAGAATGCAACTACACAAGAACTAGCCTGTAACTGTCGTTCGGAATCAGTTTGGCGCAGTGTTAACTGAAATATGGATATCTGACTCTTATGGAGTCCGTTTTGGCACCACAAGTAGTCAAAACGTTTGTGACAACAAGATGCTTCAAAGTATTCTTTCATAGGGAACTTTTGGAGAAATTTTCTTAAGGAGTTCGTTCAGAAACTTGTACAGAAACTTTCGTAACGAGCACTCGACAAACGCATTTCGAGAACATACACAAAGTTCGATCTGTGGATCTGGTGCTTCATCATAACTAAGGTATCTTGCATTTCCCTAGAGGTAATTGGTTCTCATATGGAGAAGTTTACTGAAGTAGAATGGAAAAAATCGAATGCAACTACACAAGAACTAGTCTGTAACTGTCGTTCAGAATCAGTTTGGCGCACTGTTAGCTTAAACATGGATATCTGACTCATACGGAGTCCGTTTTGGCACCACAAGTAGTCAAAACATTTGTGACGACAAGATGCTTCAAAGAATTTTTTGATAGGGAACTTTTAGAGAACTTTCTTAAGGAGTTCATTTAGAAACTTGTGAAGAAACTTTCTTAACGAGCACTCGACAAGCGCCTTTCGAGAACATACACAACGTCCGAGCTGTGGACCTAGTGCGTCATTAGAACTAAGGTCTCTTGCATTTCCCTAGAAGTAACTGGATCCCATATGGAGATGTTTAGTGAAGTAGAAAGGAAAAAATAGAATCCAACTACACAAGAACTAGTCTGTAGCTGTCGTTTGGAATCAGTTTGGCGCACTGTTAACAGAAACATGAATATCTGACTCATACGGAGTCCGTTTTGGCACCACAAGTAGTCAACACGTTTGTGAGGACAAGATGCTTCAAAGGATTCTTTCATAGAGAAATTTTGGAGAACTTTTCCTAAGGAGTTCCTTTAGAAACTTGTACAGAAACTTTCTTAACGAGCACTTGACAAATGCCTTTCGAGAACATACACAAAGTCCCAGCTGTGGACCTAGTGCATTATCATAACTAAGGTCTCTTGCATTTCCCTATAATTATGTGGATCTCATATGGAGATGTTTATTGAATTAGAATGGAAAAAATAGAATGCAACTACACAAGAACTAGCCTGTAGCTGTCGTTCGGAATCAGTTTGGCGCAGTGTTTACTGAAATATGGATATCTGACTCATACGGAATCCGTTTTGGCACCACAAGTAGTCAAAACGTTTGTGAAAACAAGATGCTTCAAAGGATTCTTTCATAGGAACTTTTGGAGAACTTTTCTTAAGGAATTCGTTCAGAAACTTGTACAGAAACTTTCATAACGAGCACACGACAAACGCCTTTCGAGAACATACACAAAGTCCGGGTTAAGGACCTGGTGCATCATCATAACTAAGGTATATTGCATTTCCCTACAGGTAATTGCATCTCATATGGAGACGTTTATTGAAGTAGAATGGAAAAAATCGAATGCAACTACACAAGAACTAGTCTGTAATTGTCGTTCAGAATCAGTTTGCCGCACTCTTAACTTAAACATGGATATCTGAGTCATACGGAGTCCGTTTTGGCACCACAAGTAGTCAAAATGTTTGTGACGACAAGATGCTTCAAATGATTTTTTGATAAGGAACTTCTAAAGAACTTTCTTAAGGAGTTCATTTAGAAACTTATGAAGAAACTTTCTTAACGAGCACTCGACAAACGCCTTTCGAGAACATACACAAAGTCCAAGCTGTGGACCTAGTGCGTCATCAGAACTAAGGTCTCTTGCATTTCCCTAGAAGTAACTAGATCTCATATGGAGATGTTTAGTGAAGTAGAATGGAAAAAATAGAATGCAACTACACAAGAACTAGTCTGTAGTTGTCGTTTGGAATCACTTTGCCGCACTGTTAACTGAAACATGAATGTCTGACTCATACGGAGTCCGTTTTGGCACCACAAGTAGTCAAAACGTTTGTGAGGACAAGATGCTTCAAAGTATTCTTTCATAGAGAACTTTTGGAGAACTTTTCTTAAGGAGTTCGTTTAGAAACTTGTACATAAAGTTTCTTAACGAGCACTTGACAAACGCCTTTCGAGAACCTACACAAAGTCCCAGCGGTGGACCTAGTGCATTATCATAACTAAGGTCTCGTGCATTTCCCTATAAGTTTGTGGATCTCATATGGAGATGTTTAGTGAAGTAGAATGGAAAAAATAGAATGCAACTACACAAGAAGTAGTATGTAACTGTCGTTCGGAATCAGTTTGGCGCAGTGTTAACTGAAACATGGATATCTGACTCATACAGAGTCTATTTTGGAACCACAATTAGTCAAAACATTTGTGAATAAAGGATGCTTCAAAGGATTCTTCCATAGGGAACTTCTGGAGAACTTTTCTTAAGGAGTTTCGTTTGGAAAGCTTGTACAGAAACTTTCTTAACGAGCACTCGACAAACGCCTTTCGAGAACATACACAAAGTCCGAGCTGTGGACCTAGTGCGTCATCATAACTAAGGTCTATTGTATTTCCCTAGAGGTAATTGGATCTCATATGGAGATGTTTAGTGAAGTAGAATGAAAAAATTCGAATGCAACTACACAAGAACTAGTCTGTAACTGTCGTTCGGAATCAGTTTGGCGCGTTGTTAACTTAAACATGGATATCTGACTCATTCGGAGTCCGTTTTGGCAACACAACTGGTAAAAACGTTTGTGACGACAAGATGCTTCAAAGGATTTTTTTCGTAGGTAACTTTCAGAGATCTTTTCTTAAGGATTTCATTTAGTAACGTGTACATAAACTTTCTTAACGAGCACTCGACAAACGCCTTTCGAGAACATACACAAAGTCTGAGTTGTGGACCTAGGGCGTCATCATAACTAAGGTCTTTTGCATTTCCCTAGAAGTAATTGAACTCATATGGAGATGTTTAGTGAAGTAGAATGGAAAAAATCGAATGCAACTACACAAGAACTAGTCTGTAACTGTCGTTCGGAATTAGTTTGGTGCAGTGCTAACTTAAACATGGATATCTGACTCATACGGAGTCCGTTTTGGCACCACAAGTAGTCAAAACGTTTTTGAAGACAAGATGCTTCAAAGGATTCTTCCATAGGGAACTTTTGGAGAACTTTTCTTATGGAGTTTCGTTTAGAGAAGTTGTACAGAAACTTTCTTAACGAGCACTCGACAAACGCCTTTCGAGAACATACACAAAGTCCGACCTGTGGACCTAGTGCGTCATCATAACTAAGGTCTCTTGCATTTCCTTAGAAGTAATAGGATCTCATATGGAGATGTTTCGTGAAGTAGAATGGAAAAAATCGAATGCAACTACACAAGAACTAGTCTGTAACTGTCGTTCGGAATCAGTTTGGCACAGTGTTAACTGGAACATGGATATCTTACTCATTCGGAGTCCGTTTTGGCACCACAAGTGGTAAAACGTTTGTGACGACAAGATGCTTCAAAGGATTTTTTCGTAGGGAACATTCGGAGATCTCTTCTTAAGGATTTCATTTAGTAACTTGTTCATAAACTTTCTTAACGAGCACTCGACAAACGCCTTTTGAGAACATACACAAAGTCCGAGTTGTGCACCTAGGGCGTCACCATAACTAAGGTCTTTTGCATTTCCCTAGAAGTAACTGGATCTCATATGGAGATGTTTAGTGAAGTGGAATGGAAAAAATCGAATGCAACTACACAAGAACTAGTCTGTAACTGTCGTTCGGAATTAGTTTGGTGCAGTGTTAACTTAAACATGGATATCTGACTCATACGGAGTCCGATTTGGCACCACAAGTAGTCAAAACGTTTTTGAAGACAAGATGCTTCAAAGGATTCTTCCATAGGGTAATTTTGGAGAACTTTTCTTAAGGAGTTTCGTTTAGAGAACTTGTACAGAAACTTTCTTAACGAGCACTCGACAAATGCCTTTCGAGAACATACACAAAGTCCGAGCTGTGGACCTAGTGCGTCATCATAACTAAGGTCTCTTGCATTTCCCTAGAGATAATTTGTTCTCATATGGAGATGTCTAGTGAAGTAGAATGGAAAAAATCAAATGCAACTACACAAGAACTAGTCTGTAACTATCGTTCGGAATCAGTTTCGCACGGTGTTAACTTAAACATGGATATCTGACTCATTCGGAGTCCGTTTTGGCACCACAAGTAGTAAAAACGTTTGTGAATACAAGATGCTTCAAAGGAATTTTTTCGTAGGGAACATTTGGAGAACTTTTCTAAAGGATTTCATTTAGAAACTTGCACATAAACTTTCTTAACGAGCATTCGACAAACGCGTTTCGAGAACATAGACAAAGTCCGAGCTGCCGACCTTGTGCGTCATCATAACTAAGGTCTCTTGCATTTCCCAAGAAGTAATTGGATCTCATATGAAGATGTTTAGCGAAGCATAATGGAAAAAATGAAATGCAACTACGCAAGAACTAGTCTGTAACTGTCGTTCGGAATCAGTTTGGCGCGGTGTTAACTAAAACATGGATATCTGACTCATACGGAGTCCATTTTGGCTCCACAAGTAGTCGCAATGTTTGTGACGACCCGATGCTTCAAACGATTATTACATAGGGAACTTTTGGAAAACTTTTCTTAAGAAGTTCGTTCAGATAATTGTACAAAAACTTTCTTAATGAGCACTCGACAAATGCCTTTCGAGAACATACACAAAGTCCCAGTTGTGGACCTAGTGCATCATCATAACTAAGGTATCCTGTATTTCCCTAGAAGTAAAGGGATCTCATATGGAGATGTTTAGTGAAGTAGAATGGAAAAAATCGAGTGCAACTACACAAGAACTAGTCTGTAACTGTTGTTCGGAATCAGTTTGGTGCAGTGTTAACTGAAACACGGATATTTGACTCATACGGAGTCCATTTTGGCACCACAAGTAGTCAAAACGTTTGTGACGACAAGATGCTTCAAACGATTCTTTCATCGGGAAATTTTGGAGAACTTTTCTTAAGGAGTTCGTTTAGAAACTTGTACAGAAACTTTCTTAACGAGCACTGTCACAGCCTGATTTTTGGCCCGTTCTTTTTCTTGTGTTTTTCTAAGATTTTTGCTTGAGTTTTCTTTTTCCGTGGCTTTGTCAGAAACAGAATAAGACGACCTCTTCTTTGCTTCCAGAGTGGCTTGTCAACCCCAAATCCTTCCCTAGACCTTCCCATTTTCATCCTAGCCCAAATGCCAATATTCTTTTTAGATATTCCTTTTCTATTAAAGGAATGACCCTAATTGCCCTAGGTTGTGAAGCAACCTATATTTCCGTCACTCCTAAAATTCCCAAATAATTCTCATAAATTGTTTGGGTCATATATTCCTCAAATATGGCAAAATATTTCATTGGCCATGTTTCCCATCATACTTAATTAATTCATTTCCTATTCTGTCCTGGATGGCAGATTGTGAACCAAGTGCCATCTACCTTTGCCCAATTGACCCCAAACTTCTGGGAAACCTTTTCATGTCCAAATAAGTGCCTCATGACAAATTTGAACTTAATTTGCCTTGTAAATGTTCCTGAGCAATTTTTCAAAGTTCCTGTCTGAGGGAATTGGTTGTGAAGGAAGTACTAGCTAGGCATATCCAAACGAGTTGAAATTTATGCATGACTTCACTATCATCATATCATAGCTATCCACAAGATTTGAGCTCATGCAATGCATCCATGTGAGCTGAGCATCAATTCTTTGGTTCTGTCCAAATTTTCAGTTAATGAAGCAAGTATATTTTATCTTGCTCCATTATGGCTGTGAATTTTCCTAGGCCTTCTCTTATTCATATAACCTATCTCCACCCAATTTGGGCATATTTCATCTAGCAATTTTTCCTCTAGAATTTTTGCAAGTTTCTGGCCAGTGGAAATGTTTGTGAAGGAAGTACCATTTTGGTTTATCCAATTGGTATGAAACCTTTTGCAGCATCTTCATATGGCCAAATAACCCTGCCTTGCCAAAATTCAGCTCAAGTGGCTTCTCCATTTGAGTGCACCATCATGATCTTCATTTTGGACCAGATTAGTTAGTTATAAAGCAACTATATTAATCAGTGGTCCAAATCCCTCCAAAGTTTCCAGGATCATAGTCCTTCCTATCCTAATCATCACAGACAACACCATTTGACCCAATCAAGTCCATGTTGATCACCAGTGCTCATCCAAAACTAATACAACAAAGTTTCAGCGATGCCACACCTCCCATCTTGGCATCTTTGGATGATCCATCTACTCCCATAGCCTCTCTGATGGAAGGACAAAACACTAGACAACGTTTCCCTGCCTCTTGCGTCCCCTCCTTGCCGGTCACAATGGTCACCACCGTTTTGGCATGGCGTTTCTCGCGCTCTAGTGCCTCTGTCTTTTTCTCCCTCGCTGCGCGCTTGTCCCCCCGTCGCCTAGCTATGTCTCGAGCCTTCCCCGTGATGTCGCCCTCCCTCTGGAGCCCTTGCCCCCTCCGTCCTCTTCCCCGGTGAGCCGTCCCCTTCGTGAACAGAGCGCGTCCACGGGTGCGCTGTAGCCGACCGTCGCCTTCCTCCTCTGTCCGCTTCCTCCCCATGCCTCTTGGTCGCCTCTGCCTCGTGAGACTCTCGTCCGTTCCCTCCGTCGCCTATTTCGAGCTCATGCGCGTGCACATGCGTCTGCGGCATGGGACACGCGTCCGCGGCGGCACCCGAGCTCGAACCGCCTCGACCCGACTATAAGTAGCAGCCCCGAGCCCCTCCGAGCTCACCATCAGCCCCACCTCTTCCCCTAAGCCCCGCCTAGCCAGCCCCTCGAGCTCGAGGAGCTCTCTGTGGTCGCCATGGCCGCCTCGGCCGCCGGCCTTCTCCTCTTAAATTCGGTCAAACCGAGCTCTCTCCCTCCTCCGTTCCACCACCAGAGCTTCACCCACTCACCAGCGCACCTCCCCCTTCCCTTAGTTCGTCGGCGGAATGACCAGGGCCTCGAACCCAACTCCGGCCGAGCCGCCATCCGCCGCAGCCCTCCCCATCTCCGTTCCCGAGCTTCCCGGTGACCGCACTACCATGGAATGGGTCGGCCTCGTCTCCCTGAGCACGTGGGTAGGTCGAGCACCGCCTATGGTGGCCGGAGTCGCCGGCAAGCATCGTCGGAGTCCGCTCCTCCCGCGGCCAGGCGCAGGCGCGATGGAGACGATGACGTCGCCGCGCCAGCTGGCCAGTGGACCCCGGGGGCCCCGCGCGTCAGCCGCACAGCCCGTTGACCCCGCCCTCGCTGACGTGGATTAGTGGAAACGTATTTCTCCGAATACGTTTTCGTTAACGGGAAGCGTAAACAACGGCGGTTGCGGGCGGGAAAGCGTTTTCACTTCACCGAAAGCGTATTTCCTCAAGTGCACGTTCTGTTTCTCAGCCGAGGGGCTGTTTGTGAGGATTTTTCTTACAGAAAGGTCCCTGGCAGAAAAACAACTATATCTTTTCAACCACAACTCCGATTTAGGTGATTCCAAAGCCCACTTCTTCATCTCTTCGAGCCCAAACTTTTGGTATTTCACTATGTTTTGATCTTCTGAAAATGACCACTTTTCCCTTACGCTAAATCAGCCCCCTCCGAGAGAGTACCCTTTCCGGCGATTCCTTCCGCGATCTTTCTGCACTTCTCCCCGGAGCCTTCTTCATCCCCAGGCAAGCCACAACCACCATTTGCATGATAGCCGTGCAGAAGCATTGGTTTTCAACTTGAATCTTTAATAAATGTCTGTTTGTTTTGCTACTACTGTCGGTATTTCGGTTATGCTTATGGATCGATGTTTACCGTCATGTTATGTTTTCTTGCGCTCTGTTATTATGCTCTTCATGCTAGTATTACTTTCTTATGGGCCATGTTTGGTAGTAGTACATGTTCGTGATGGTCTTTGGTGCATGACTATCGTCTGTTCCGAGTACCGCCGTTATGCATGTTTCTTTGCATCCGGTTGATTAAATACTTGCATGGTAGTTTTATCGTTATGTTATTGCATGGTATTTATTGTTGATGCTAGTGCTCATGTCATGCTATGAGTAGTGTGCTAGTTGTGATATTCATGCTCGTCGGTATGCCATGCTCATCTGGAGAAATGGTTACATGTTGTTGCTATGCTCGTTGATTATGATGCGCCTCCATGCTTATGTTTGATATCATGCTCATGCATTATAGTTGTATCATGTTATTTTGTCATGGCTCAGCATATTGAATTCAAGTTTAACTGGATTAAATTGAACTTGAACAACTGTTGGCTGAGTCATGGTGCCACCATATCGAGCTGATCAGTGCAACCACGTTTGCCTTATGGGAAGGCCCTAACTGGGTCTATTGTCATGCCTCTCGCCGGTGCCTCCCGCGAGGGAAGGTTATGCGCGGGCGCTACCTTGGCCGGGTAGGACGGCATAAGCCTTGTGTGCCCGTGTTTGGTTTTGAGCTCATGTCCCCGTTTGGGACCGTTTTGCCACGACGGCGACCGTTGGTGCCTTTGGTAGGCATGGGGCCACCCAGGACTTAGCCCAAAGGGGAGTTGGTCAGAGTGGCCGGGAGAGTGTCATGGCAGTAGATCGGTTTTGTCGGAACACCGTGTCCGCACGTATGGGAGTGCGAGACCATGGGTTCCGTGGTGTGGGTACAGTGTGCTAACCTCTGCAGGGAGTGTGTGTTTAATCTATCGATAGCCGCGCCCGCGGATATGGGCCCAGTTCGTAGTCGGTCACACTATGGGTCAACAGTAATAATAATAATTTGATTAATAACAACCCCGGTTCGATGATGAAAGAAGTTGGTTGATATTTATGTGATCGCGAGAGGATCACTATGGTATCTTGAATACCAACTTGTTGGTAATTTGAGGATGTTATGCAAGAGTCAAGGGTAAATGTTAAGCTCCTTGTGGTCATAAATGATTACTATGGTATTGTTAATACCAATCTTGATTGGATCCTGAGATGATTGTGTGATATCCGTGATGGTAAGTGATATATGTGGTGGTTACGAGGTAACCCGAACAGAGTAAGTTGCTGCATGATAGTTTCATCATGTTGCATGCTAGTATCATCACGTTCATATGTTTATGCCATGCTCGTATTGTGCTAGTTGTATCATCTTGTTCATGCTATGATTGATCTGATAGTATCATGTTCATCCTTGTTAACCTGTAATTGCCATGCTATTGTTTGTCTTGATTGCTTTGGTTGCTGTGAGCTTGCAAGTACATTCAATGTACTGACCTGGCGTGTCATGCCAGTTTGCAGGTCATGCCGGATATGATTGCTTGTTTGCCGTGGATCCCTTGTTTGCGCGCTAGGATAAGCGTTCCAGCCAGAGTCCCTGCGGAGTGGAGTTCATCACCGTCGTCGTTGTTCCGCTGCCAGTAGTCATTCCGCTGTGTCGTGTTGTTCTGCTGCTTGCATAGAGCAACCGTGGCAGGCATAGCGTCGCCGTGCCAATGTAATGCCCTTGTACCCCAATAGATTGCAATAAAGAGTTGATTTGTTCTATGCTAAGCAGTGCAGTATTCTAGAAGACTTCTCCTCGATCTCTGGGCTGGAATACGGGGCGTTCCGATTTCTCTGAGCCGGGGTGCCACAGGCTTGGTATCAGAGCAGGTCTGGCTGTAGGATGCCCTAGCCCACGTGAATGTTAGATTGCGGTAGTATAGAGCCTCATTGGTCTGTTGCACTTGATTGCTGCATTTGTTTGTTGCATAGCATGCATATAGATTATTATCTTGTCGCTAACGGTTAATCTTGTGAGTGTAGGTGGCATTGTTTTCGATCCACTACCTGCACCCTCTTTCTTTGCATGCCTGCTCTTCGGTGTTTGGCGTTATTTCTGTCCCAGCAGAGTGATGCCCTGGTACTGAGTGTTCCAGACACCATTTGTAGGATTAATGCTCAGGTATTGTGTCGATATATTTTCCTCCACCCAAATCGTTTTGGTGATAGACGTGTCTCTATCCCGAATCATGCCCTCCATCTCGTCCCTTTGGCAGCCCTTACTGATCTTTGTTATCCGTAGAGGGCAATGCCAGCAAGCCTTGCTTTTCCTCCCCTAGTTTGCCCTGTCATCTCATTCTTTGGACGTGTACGATTCCCTTTCGTACGCTTGATGATGATGTGGTCGTGACCTTTGTGTTCCACCACATAATCACCAAGTCTGTCCTCGCCTCCATGTCCATCCAGTTGCAACCGGTGTTTAGCCAGCGCTTGGTGTAGCCTTGATTACACCAACTCCTTCCACACGCAGATTCCCTTTTGTGCACACCATCACAACATATTAGACCGTAATACCGGAGTTTCCGCGAAATTTGTGTGCTTAGGTGTGCATGCATATTATTGTGTGAGTAGCAGTAATGTGCGATGTTGCTTGATTATTTATATTATTAGTATGCTTGTGCGCTTTTGTTTTCGTCGTTTCTTTTGTTTCTTTCTTTGGGCCTTCGGTGTTACAAAATTTTCCCCTTATTAAAGTTGCTCGTCAACCGACACCGGACCTGAAGAATCAGTAAGGAATTCAAATACTTGGAAGCTCAGACAAACGGAATGAAGTTATCAGCAGACTACAGCGAAATTTGGAATATCTCATCTGAATGGAAAAGGAATCCTAGATGGACAGTCAGTATCATGTTTGCATTAACATGCACTCCTTACAACAGTACGGATAATCAAGTTTGCCTCAGTGTGCACTCTTCATGATAGAAAGGATCAGATCACAAGAAGATAAGCTATGTGCAAGACCAACAGTGCAATTTCAGTCAAAGGTATGGTTCACATACAAGGTTTGATTCTTCGTTGAGGATGATTTTGATATGCCTGGGAGAAAGCAAGGATGTGCCATATATTCAAAAAGGAGGATGGTCCAGCAAATCCTGTTTCATGCAAGAAATCAACAACAGAAATATTAAGATGGTGGATATATATGGTAATCAGTCCGCACCTCACAATGAGAAGCTTCTGCAGCACGAAACCCAGTCTTCCTTAGCAAGATACTCTCGATGATTTCCAGCATAAGCCATCCAACCGTTCTCAGTACGACACTGATGCACGATAGTACATTGTGAATTGACAGCAAATGGCAGAATCAGATCCGCAACATTTGGTCAGAAGCAAGAATCAATCAGAACACAAGTCTGCCATGGGAATCAAAATCTCAGATATATGTGAAGGAAGCCAGATATACACCTCAGTGTGTCAAAGGACCATGAGGATTGCCGACAACACTGAGCTCTGTACAAGTATCAGTGAACCTGGAATATGATCCTGATGAGCCCTTGTCTTCTTTTCTCTGGTAACGGCACCACGCCTGTGTTCTAAGCTGTTTTTGGCCGTTCAGGGTGGATGCCGACTTTATATTTCTCTATTCAACAACTGTCACGAGTTCTGAGCTCCTTTCCGGCCATCTCGTATAGCTGTTGCGTTTCTTTTTGATAGTGGCCCTTTGCTCTGAGCTGCTTTTCGGCCGTCTTAGGGAACTGTCACTTTCTTCTTATCAACAGGGTCTCCTGCTCTGAGCCGCTTTTCGGTCGTCTTGAGCCGTGGTTGAGTTACTTTTGTTGGGGAACGTAGCAGAAATTCAAAATTTTCTACGCATCACCAAGATCAATCTATGGAGTAATCTAGCAACGAGGGGAAGGGGAGTGCATCTACATACCCTTGTAGATCGCGAGCAGAAGCGTTCAAGAGAACGGGGTTGATGGAGTCGTACTCGTCGTGATCCAAATCACTGATGATCCTAGCGCCGAACGGACGGCACCTCCGCGTTCAACACACGTACGGAGCAGCGACGTCTCCTCCTTCTTGATCCAGCAAGGGGGGAGGAGAGGTTGATGGAGATCCAGCAGCACGACGGCGTGGTGGTGGAAGTAGCGGGATCCCGACAGGGCTTCACAAAGCGCAAGCGGGGAGGAAGAGGTGTCACGGGAGGGAGAGGGAGGCGCCAGGGCTTGGGTTGCTGCTGCCCTCCCTCCCCCCCACTATATATAGGGCCAAGGGAGAGGGGGGCGCAGCCTTGGCCCTTCCTCCAAGGAAGGGTGCGGCCAGGGAGGAGTCCTTCCCCCCCAAGGCACCTCGGAGGTGCCTTCCCCCTTTAGGACTCTCCCTTTTTTCTTATCTCTTGGCGCATGGGCCTCTTGGGGATGGTGCCCTTGGCCCATATAGGCCAAGGCGCACCCCCTACAGCCCATGTGCCCCCCCTCGGGGCTGGTGGACCCCCTTGGTGGACCCCCGGACCCCTTTCGGCACTCCCGGTACAATACCGATAAAGTGCGAAACTTTTCCGGCGACCAAAATAAGACTTCCCATATATAAATCTTTACCTCCGGACCATTCCGGAACTCCTCGTGACGTCCGGGATCTCATCCGGGACTCCGAACAACTTTCGGGTTACCGCATACTAATATCTCTATAACCCTAGCGTCACCGAACCTTAAGTGTGTAGACCCTATGGGTTCGGGAGACAGGCAGACATGACCGAGACGACTCTCCGGTCAATAACCAACAGCGGGATCTGGATACCCATGTTGGCTCCCACATGCTCCTCGATGATCTCATCGGTTGAACCACGATGTTGAGGATTCAATCAATCCCGTATACAATTCCCTTTGTCTACCGGTATGTTACTTGCCCGAGATTCGATCGTCGGTATCCCTATACCTTGTTCAATCTCGTTACCGGCAAGTCTCTTTACTCGTTCCGTAACTCACATCATCCCGTGATCAACTCCTTGGTCACATTGTGCACATTATGATGATGTCCTACCGAGTGGGCCCAGAGATACCTCTCCGTTTACACGGAGTGACAAATCCCAGTCTCGATTCGTGCCAACCCAACAGACACTTTCGGAGATACCTGTAGTGCACCTTTATAGCCACCCAGTTACGTTGTGACGTTTGGTACACCCAAAGCATTCCTACGGTATCCGGGAGTTGCACAATCTCATGGTCTAAGGAAATGATACTTGACATTAGAAAAGCTTTGAGCAAACGAACTACACGATCTTGTGCTAGGCTTAGGATTGGGTCTTGTCCATCACATCATTCTCCTAATGATGTGATCCCGTTATCAACGACATCCAATGTCCATGGTTAGGAAACCGTAACCATCTATTGATCAACGAGCTAGTCAACTAGAGGCTTACTAGGGACATGGTGTTGTCTATGTATCCACACATGTATCTAGTTTCCTATCAATACAATTCTAGCATGGATAATAAACGATTATCATGAACAAGGAAATATAATAATAACCTATTTATTATTGCCTCTAGGGCATATTTCCAACAGTCTCCCACTTGCACTAGAGTCAATAATCTAGTCCACATCACCATGTGATTAACACTCACAGGTCACATCACCATGTGACCAACATCCAAAGAGTTTACTAGAGTCAACAATCTAGTTCACATCTCTATGTGATTAACACTCAATGAGTTCTGGTTTGATCATGTTATGCTTGTGAGAGAGGTTATTTAGTCAACGGGTCTGAACCTTTCAGATCCGTGTGTGCTTTACGAATATCTATGTCATCTTGTGGATGCTACCACGCGCTACTTGGAGCCATTTCAAATAACTGCTCTACTATACGAATCCGGTTTACTACTCAGAGTTATCCGGATTAGTGTCAAAGTTTGCATCGACATAACCCTTTACGACGAACTCCTTTTCACCTCCATAATCGAGAAAATTCCTTAGTCCACTAGATACTAAGGATAAGTTCGACCGCTGTCATGTGATCCATTCTCGGATCACTATTGTACCCCTTGACCGACTCATGGCAAGGCACACTTCATGTGCGGTACACAGCATAGCATACTATAGAGCCTATGTCTAAAGCATAGGGGACGACCTTCGTCCTTTCTCTCTCTTCTGCTGTGTTCAGGTCTTGAGTCTTACTCAATACTCACACCTTGTAACACAGCCAAGAACTCCTTCTTTGCTGATCTATTTTGAACTCTTTCAAAATCATGTCAAGGTGTGCGTTCTTTGAAAGTATCATCAGGCGTCTTGATCTATCTCTATAGATCTTGATGCCCAATATGTAAGCAGCTTTATCCAGGTCTTCCTTTGGAAAAAAACTCCTTTCAAACAACCCTTTATGCTTTCTAGAAATTCTACATCATTTCGGATCAACAATATGTCATTCACATATACTTATCAGAAATGTTGTAGTGCTCCCACTCACTTTATTGGAAATATAAGTTTCTAACAAACTTTGTATAAACCCAAAAACTTTGATCACTCCATCAAAGTGTATATTCTGACTCCGAGATGCTTGCTCTAATCCATGGAAGGATCGCTGGAGCTAGCATACATTTTAGCATCCTTAGGATCGACAAAACCTTTCTGATTGTATCACATACAACCTTTCCTTACGAAAACTGGTAAGGAAACTTGTTTTGACATCCATCTGCCAGATTTCATAAATGCAGCTAATGCTAACATGATTCCGACGAAACTAAGCATCGCTACGGATGAGAAAATCTCATCGTAGTCAACTCCTTGAACTTGTGGAAATACTCTTTGCCACAAGTCGAGCTTCATAGACGGTAACATTACCGTCCACGTCTGTCTTCTTCTCAAAGATCCATTTATCTCGGATTTCATGGCTTCTAACCATTTGTCGGAATATGGGCCCACCATCGCTTCTCCATAGCTCGTAGGTTCATTGTTGTCTAACAACATGACTTTCAAGACAGGATCACGTACTACTCTGAAGTATTACGCATCCTCGTCGTCCTACGAGGTTTGGTAGTGACTTGATCCGAAGTTTCATGATCACTATCATAAGCTTCCACTTCAATTGGTGTAGGTGCCACAGGAAACAACTTCTTGTGCCCTGCTATACACTAGTCAAAGTGACGGTTCAATAACCTTATCAAGTCTCCACCATCCTCCCACTCAATTCTTTCGAGAGAAACTTTTCCTCGAGAAAGGACCTGTTTCTAGAAGCAATTACTTTTGCTTCCAGATCTGAAATAGGAGGTATACCCAACTGTTTTGGGTATTCTATGAAGATGCATTTATCCGCTTTGGGTTCGAGCTTATCAGCCTGAAACATTTTCACATAAGCATCGCAGCCCCAAACTTTTAAGAAACGACAACTTAGGTTTCTCTAAACGGTGTCGTCTCAGCGGAATTGCGTGGTGCCCCTTTTTAAAGTGAATGCGGTTGTCTCTAATGCCTAACCCATAAACGATAGTGGTAATTCGATAAGAGACATCATGGCATGCACCATATCCAATAGGGTGCAGTTATGATGTTCGGACACACCATCACACTATGGTGTTCCAAGCGGTATTAATTGTGAAACACTTTCCACAATGTCTTAATTGTGTGCCAAACTCGTAACTCAGATACTCATCTCTATGATCATATCACAGACATTTTATCCTCTTGTCACGACGATCTTCAACTTCACTCTGAAATTACTTGAACCTTTCGATAATTCAGACTTGTGTTTTATCAAGTAAATGCACTCAGCATCTACTCAAATCATCTGTGAAGTAAGAACATAACGATATCCACTGTATGCCTCAGCACTCATTGGACTGCATACATCAAAATGTATTACTTCCAATAAGTTGCTTTCTTGTTCCATCTTACTGAAAATGAGGCCTTTCAGTCATCTTGCCCATGTGGTATGATTTGCATGTATCAAGTGATTCAAAATCAAGTGAGTCCAAACGATCCATCAGCATGGAGTTTCTGCATGCATACATACCAATAGACATGGTTCGCATGTCTCATTCTTTTCAAAAAACGAGTGAGTCCAAAGATCCATCTACATGGAGCTTCTTCATGCGTTCTATACCAATATGACTCAAATGGCAGTGCCACAAGTATGTGGTACTATCATTACTATTTTATATCTTTTGGCACGAACATGTGTATCACTGCGATCGAGATTCATTTTAGGTGCAAGACCATTGAAGGTATTATTCAAATAAACAGAGTAACCATTATTCTCCTTAAATGAATAACCGTATTGCGATAAACATAATCCAATCATGCTCAACGCAAACACCAAATCTCGATGGTAGAGGGAGCATGCGATGCTTGATCACATCAACCTTGGAAACACTTCCAACACATATCGTCATCTCACCTTTAACTAGTCTCCATTTATTCCGCAGCTTTTATTTCGAGTTACTAACACTTAGCAACCGAACCGGTATCTAATACCCTGGTGCTGCTAGGAGTACTAGTAAAGTACACATTCATATAACGTATATCCAATATACTTGAGTCGACCTTGCCTTCCTTCTCATCTACCAAGTATCTAGGGTAGTACTGCTTCAGTGACCGTTCCTCTCATTACAGGAGCACTTAGTCTCGGGTTTGGGTTCAACCTTGGGATTCTTCACTAGAGCATCAAACGATTTGTTGTTTCATGAAGTGTCCCTTTTGCCCTTACCCTTCTAGAAACTAGTGGTTTTACTAACCATCAACAATTGACGCTCCTTCTTGATTTCTACTTTCGCGGTGTCAAACATCGCGAATAGCTCAAGGATCATCATAACTATCCCTGATATGTTATAGTTCATCACGAAGCTCTACTAGCTTGGTGGCAGTGACTATGGAGAACCATCACTATCTCATCTAGGAGATTAACTCCCACTCGATTCAAGCGATTGTGGTACTCAAACAATCTGAGCACATGCTCAACGATTGAGCCTTTCTCCCTTAGTTTGCAGGCTTAAGAAACTTGTCAGAGGTCTCATACCTCTTGACGTGGGCACTAGTCTGAAATCCCAATTTCAGTCTTCGGAACATCTCACATGTTCTGCGACGTTTCAAAAACGTCTCTGGTGCCACAATTCTAAACCGTCAGCATTACGCACTGAACTATCACGTAGTTATCAAAACGTGTATGTCAGATGTTCCGCAACATCTACAGACGACGCTGAGGTTCAGCACACCGAGCGGTGCATTAAGGACATAAGCCTTCTGTGCAGCAATGAGGACAATCCTCAGTTTACGGACCCAGTCCGCATAATTGCTACTACCAACTTTCAACTAAATTTTCTCTAGGAACATATCTTAAACAGTAGAACTAAAGCGTAAGCTATGACATAATTTGCAAAGACCTTTTGACTATGTTCATGATAATTGAGTTCATCTGATTAATGAACTCCCACTCAGATAGACATCCCTCTAGTCATCTAAGTGATACATGATCCGAGTCAAACTAGGCCGTGTCCGATCATCACGTGAGACGGACTAGTCATCATTGGTGAACATCTCCATGTTGATCGTATCTGCTATACGACTCATGTTCGACCTTTCGGTCTCTTGTGTTCCGAGGCCATGTCTGTACATGCTAGGCTCGTCAAGTCAACCTAAGTGTTTCGCATGTGTTCCGAGGCCATGTCTGTACATGCTAGGCTCGTCAACACCCATTGTATTCGAACGTTAGAATCTATCACACCCGATCATCACATGGTGCTTCGAAACAACGAACCTTCGCAACGGTGCACAGTTAGGGGGAACACGTCTCTTGAAATTTTAGTGAGGGATCATCTTATTTAAGCTACCGTCGTTCTAAGCAAATAAGATGCATAACATGATAAACATCACATGCAATCAAATAGTGACATGATATGGCCAATATCATTCTGCTCCTTTGATCTCCATCTTCGGGGCACCATGATCATCTTCGTCACCGGCATGACACCATGATCTCCATCATTGTGTCTTTATGAAGTTGTCACGCCAACGATTACTTCTACTTCTATGGCTAACGCGCTTAGCAATAAAGTAAAGTAATTTACATGGCGTTATTCAATGACACGCGGGTCATACAAAAAATAAAGACAACTCCTATGGCTCCTGCCGGTTGTCATACTCATCGACATGCAAGTCATGATTCCTATTACAAGAATATGATCAATCTCATACATCACATATATCATTCATCACATCTTTTGGCCATATCACATCACATAGCACATGCTGCAAAAACAAGTTAGACGTCCTCTAATTGTTGTTGCAAGTTTTTACGTGGCTTGTATAGGTTTCTAGCAAGAACGTTTCTTACCTACGTAAAACCACAACGTGATATGCCAATTTCTATTTACCCTTCATAAGGACCCTTTGCATCGAATCCGTTCCGACTAAAGTGGGAGAGACAGACACCCGCTAGCCACCTTATGCAACTAGTGCATGTCAGTCGGTGGAACCTGTCTCACGTAAGCTTACGTGTAAGGTCGGTCCGGGCCGCTTCATCCCACAATGCCGCCGAAACAAGATAAGACTAGTAACGGCAAGAAGAATTGGCAACATCTACGCCCACAACTACTTTGTGTTCTACTCGTGCATAGAAACTACGCATAGACCTAGCTCATGATGCCACTGTTGGGGAACGTAGCAAAAATTCAAAATTTTCTACGCATCACCAAGATCAATCTATGGAGTAATCTAGCAACGAGGGGAAGGGGAGTGCATCTACATACCCTTGTAGATCACGAGCGGAAGCGTTAAATAGAACGGGGTTGATGGAGTCGTACTCGTCGTGATCCAAATCACCGATGATACTAGCGCCGAACGGACGGCACCTCCGCGTTCAACACACGTACGGAGCAGCGATGTCTCCTCCTTCTTGATCCAGCAAGGGGGGAGGAGAGGTTGATGGAGATCCAGCAGCACGACGGCGTGGTGGTGGAAGTAGCGGGATCCTGGCAGGGCTTCACCAAGCGCAAGCGGGGAGGAAGAGGTGTCACGGGAGGGAGAGGGAGGCGCCAGGGCTTGGGTTGCTGCTGCCCTCCCTCCCCCCCACTATATATAGGGACAAGGGAGAGGGGGGGCGCAGCCTTGGCCCTTCCTCCAAGGAAGGGTGCGGCCAGGGAGGAGTCCTTCCCCCCAAGGCACCTCGGAGGTGCCTTCCCCCTTTAGGACTCTCCCTTTTTTCTTATCTCTTGGCGCATGGGCCTCTTGGGGCTGGTGCCCTTGGCCCATATAGGCCAAGGCACACCCCCTACAGCCCATGTGGCCCCCCGGGGGCTGGTGGACCCCCTTGGTGGACCCCCGGACCCCTTTCGGCACTCCCGGTACAATACCGATAAAGTGCGAAACTTTTCCGGCGACCAAAATAAGACTTCCCATATATAAATCTTTACCTCCGGACCATTCCGGAACTCCTCATGACGTCCGGGATCTCATCCGGGACTCCGAACAACTTTCGGGTTACCGCATACTAATATCTCTATAACCCTAGCGTCACCGAACCTTAAGTTTGTAGACCCTACGGGTTCGGGAGACAGGCAGACATGACCGAGACGACTCTCCGGTCAATAACCAACAGCGGGATCTGGACACCCATGTTGGCTCCCACATGCTCCTCGATGATCTCATCGGATGAACCACGATGTTGAGGATTCAATCAATCCCGTATACAATTCCCTTTGTCTACCGGTATGTTACTTGCCCGAGATTCGATCGTCGGTATCCCTATACCTTGTTCAATCTCGTTACCGGCAAGTCTCTTTACTCGTTCCGTAACTCACATCATCCCGTGATCAACTCCTTGGTCACATTGTGCACATTATGATGATGTCCTACCGAGTGGGCCCAGAGATACCTCTCCGTTTACACGGAGTGACAAATCCCAGTCTCGATTCGTGCCAACCCAACAGACACTTTCGGAGATACCTGTAGTGCACCTTTATAGCCACCCAATTACGTTGTGACGTTTGGTACACCCAAAGCATTCCTACGGTATCCGGGAGTTGCACAATCTCATGGTCTAAGGAAATGATACTTGACATTAGAAAAGCTCTGAGCAAACAAACTACACGATCTTGTGCTAGGCTTAGGATTGGGTCTTGTCCATCACATCATTCTCCTAATGATGTGATCCCGTTATCAACGACATCCAATGTCCATGGTCAGGAAACCGTAACCATCTATTGATCAACGAGCTAGTCAACTAGAGGCTTACTAGGGACATGGTGTTGTCTATGTATCCACACATGTATCTGAGTTTCCTATCAATACAATTCTAGCATGGATAATAAACGATTATCATGAACAAGGAAATATAATAATAACCTATTTATTATTGCCTCTAGGGCATATTTCCAACAACTTTAGTAATGTCCCAGATCTGAGTTGTAAAGACCGTTCTGGTGGCTACTGATTTATTTGCCGATTTCTTGCAAGGGTTCAGATGATCATTTTCGTACGGTTAAAACTTGAGAGGCGATGAACTTGCAATGGGAATGATGCTACCATGTCAGGAGATGAGGATAAAAGTACGCCTGTCAGAATATTGCACCCGACAATTATGGTTCCACGAAGAAGCAATATGACCAAGCTCTTTCAGCTAAGGATCCAGACACAGAAAACAGTAATGAAGGAGCCAGACTGATAATTGTTGCATGACTCACATGGTGCAGATACCCCGGACAGTCTGAGTCAGGATCGACCGCCATGGATATTCACCTAAGGAGTCTACTCAATTTTGTACCACCGTCAGTCAAGGATGAGGATATTATCAGATAAGGTCATGCCCCTTATGCTGGCCACGACAGGCGACAATCAAATATTCGGTATGAAGCTGAGACTCAAGACAGTGGAGCCAGTCCTGATGATTCAAAAATTCCTGCGATAAGTCAGAATCTGTCAGGAAAACGTTTATGCCTCAACTCACTATTTGGAACCCGAGGGATTTGCATTTAGTGGAGGAACCCAATGCAAGGAGTCAGAGCTTGGGTGTTCATCAGGAGAAATCTGATCACCAGTTCATGGAAGGTTGTTAGTACAGACACAGCCATCGGAAAGCACCCTCGGATTTGTGAGGCAGACACATATTTCAGTCATGGTAATCTCAGCTAAGTCAGCAGATATGAAAAGAATTGGAGGCAGTATAAGCAGGAAAATGTGAGGTAAGGTCTGTCAGGATATGGATATAGTAAAGCAAACCGCCCTAGAGACAGTCAGATGAGTCACACGAAGAATTTAATGGGAACAATCAAAAAGGAAAAAGGATACCCGAGTTGGAAACGGTTTCCTTAAGGCAGTATGTTCATACTTGTTCCCTGAGCAACCAAATCTCGAGGACGAGATTTCTTTAAGGGGGGAAGGTTTGTCACAGCCTGATTTTTGGCCCTTTCTTTTTCGTTTGTTTTTTCTGAGATTTTTGCTTGAGTTTTCTTTTTCCGTGGCTTTGTGGTCTGGAAACTGAAGAAGACGACCTCTTCTTTGCTTCCAGAGTGGCTTGTCAACCCCAAATCCTTCCCTAGACCTTCCCATTTTCATCCTAGCCCAAATGCCAATATTCTTTTTATTGGGGATATTCCTTTTCTATTAAAGGAATGACCCTAATTGCCCTAGGTTGTGAAGCAACCTATATTTCTGTAACTCCTAAAATTCCCAAATAATTCTCATAAATTGTTTGGGTCATATCTTCCTCAAATATGGCAAAATATTTCATTGGCCATGTTTCCCATCATGCTCAATTAATTCATTTCCTATTCTGCCCTGGATGGTAGATTGTGAACCAAGTGCCATCTACCTTTGCCCAATTGACCCCAAACTTCTTGGACACCTTTTCATGTCCAAATAAGTGCCTCATGACAAATTTCAACTTAATTTGCCTATTAAATGTTCCAGAGCACTTTTTCAAAGTTCCTGTCTGAGGGAATTGGTTGTGAAGGAAGTACTAGCTAGGCATATCCAAATTAGTTGAAATTTATGCATGACTTCACTATCATCATATCATAGCTCTCCACAAGATTTGAGCTCATGCAATGCATCCATGTGAGCTGAGCATCAATTCTTTGGTTCTGTCCAAATTTTCAGTTAATGAAGCAAGTATATTTTATCTTGCTCCATTATGGCTATGAATTTTCCTAGGCCTTCTCTTATTCATATAACCTATCTCCACCCAATTTGGGCATATTTCATCTAGCCATTTTTCCTCTAGAATTTTTGCAAGTTTCTGGTCAGTGGAAATGTTTGTGAAGGAAGTACCATTTTGGTTTATCTAATTGGTATGAAACCTTTTGCAGCATCTTCATATGGCCAAATAACCCTGCCTTGCCAAATTTCAGCTCAAGTGGCTTCTCCATTTGAGTGCACCATCATGATCTTCATTCTGGACCAGATTACTTAGTTGTAAAGCAACTATATTAATTAGTGGTCCAAATCCCTCCAAACTTTCCAGGATCGTAGTACTTCCTATCCTAATCATCCCAGACAACACCATTTGACCCAATCAAGTCCCTGTTGACCACCAGTGCTCATCCAAAACTGATACAACAATGTTTCAGCGATGCCACACCTCCCATCTTGGCCTCTTTGGATGATCCATCAACTCCCACAACCTCTCTGATGGAAGAACAAAACACTAGACAACGTTTCCCTACCTCTTGTGTCCCCTCCTTGCCGGTCACAGTGGTGACCACCGTTTTGGCATGGCGTTTCTCGCGCTCTAGCGCCTCTGTCTTCTTCTCCCTCACTGCGCGCTTGTCCCCCCGTCGCCTAGCTATGTCCCGAGCCTTCCCCGTTGTCGGTGTCAAAACCGGTGGATCTCGGGTAGGGGGTCCCAAACTATGCGTCCAAGGTCGATGGTTACAGGAGACAGGGGACACGATTTTTACCCAGGTTCGGGCCCTCTCTATGGAGGTAATACCCTACTTCCTGCTTGATTGATCTTGATGAATATGAGTATTACAAGAGTTGATCTACCACGAGATCGTAATGGCTAAACCCTAGAAGTCTAGCCTGTATGACTATGGTGATGAGTATATCCTTTCCGGACTAAATCCTCTGGTTTATATAGACACCGGGGGGATCTAGGGTTACATAGAGTCGGTTACATAGGAAGGAATCTTCATAGTTGATCGCCAAGCTTGCCTTCCACGCCAAGGAGAGTCCAATCCGGACACGGGTACAGTCTTCGGCCTTCATATCTTCACAGCCCACCAGTCCGACCCATTGATAATAGACCAGACGCCCGAGGACCCCTTAGTCCAGGACTCCCTCAGTAGCCCCTGAACATGGCTTCAATGACGAGGAGTCCGGCGCGCAGATTGTCTTCGGCATTGCAAGGCGGGTTCCCTTCTATCCGAACTCCAAGATAGTCTTCGGATGCGATGATAGTATCCGGACCTGTCACACACACCATACACAACCGCAGAGAGAATATAATTTTACACGAGTCCAATCCGCTGACAACTTTTTGTAGCACGACATTACGTCTGACCGGTCATAATTCCAAACCATTTTTGTGTTCGCCGCTCCATGTTCCGAGACGCGGTTGCCATTGGCATGTCTTGTCAAAGCAGAGATCGTGCCCCCTTATTGTGGGATTCTAATCAATGCAGGTATGGGTAACCCATCCGTGCCATTTACACAGGCCTTGGGAATAGGCGAGCTTTTAGGGCGAGTGGGGAGGCGCTTGATATTCGCGGCCTTTATAAGGGGATAAGGATTCCCTTTTTTCACCCACACCCTTTCTCTCCTTCAGCCCTTCCGTCCCTGAGCTCCAGCGCCCAAGCTTTAGCTTTTCCTCGTTCGAGAAAGCACTCCAAACATGTCCGGATCCGGAGCTGGAGGCAAGTGGATGGCCTCCTCTGTTAAGAAGGACATCACGGAGCTCCGGGAGGCCGGATACCTGGCCAAGGAGATTGCTCACCGACTCCCGGTCAAAGGACAGATCGTCCCCACTCCAGAGCCCCATGAGAGGGTTGTGTTTCTCACACACTTTGTCCGTGGGCTGGGATTCCCTCTCCACCCGTTCGTCCGTGGACTGATGTTTTACTACGGGCTAGACTTTCATGACCTAGCCCGCAACTTCATTCTCAACATCACAGCATTCATTGTCGTGTGCGAGGCCTTTCTCCGCATCCCACCTCATTTCGGCCTATGGCTGAAGACCTTCAATGTGAAGTCGAAGGTGGTGAGCGGCAAACAAGCAGAGTGCGGAGGCGCCATGGTGGGTAAGATGCCCAATGTTACCTGGCCCGAAGCCTCCTTTGCGGAGACGGTGAAGGGGTGGCAATAGGGGTGGTTCTACATCACCGAGCCGCGCGACACTGACTGGGCGGCGGCCCCCGAATTCTGATCCGGAATCCCGATGCGGCTCACCTCCTAGCAAGAGAGGGGCCTAACCTGGGGTCCCTCGAACGAGCTGACTGGGCTCTAGACGTGCGTCCAGAACATGATAGACAGGAAAATCAAGCTCGTCAACGTGATCCAGGTCATGCTCATTCGTCGGGTCCTTCCGTGCCAACGTCGGACTTGCTATTTGTGGGAGTACGATCCGGCCAAGCACCAGACGCTACTAGAGCTCTTCGGCACGACGCACGAAGACATCTGGAAAGTGCTCTTCAAGGACGGCGAGACACCACTGCCCACGACTGAGGATCGCGTGCTCAGCTTAAAACGCCGGTCTAATTCGGTAAGTTCTTTCATGTTTTCAGGGCATACCCTTTAGTAGCATATTTTGAGAAAAGCCTAAGCCTTCCTATCCATGTTTTCAGGCCTGGATCGAGGTAGCAGGGGGGATTAACTGCGAAGACCCCGAATTCCCATTACTGACGAAAATGCTGTTTCCAGCACCTTATGAGGTGCCGGAGAAGACGGCCAAGAAAGCGGCCAAAGGGGCCCGGAGGGGCCCTCGCCGAAAAGGCGATCCGGACGTGATGTCTGAAGACGAGACCCGCTCTTCGTCCGCCGAGGAGGAGGAAGAGGAAGAGGAAGATGACTCCCCACCCGAGGTGGGGAGGAAGAAGAGAGCGGCCTCCACGAATCTGGAGGCGAAGGCTCCCAAGAGGGGGGAAGTCTCCCTCGCGGATAACTCCGCGTGGGATGTCGATAGCAGTCCGGAGCGACCTCCCCGGACCAAGCCTCGGGCCGCATCGTAAGTATCAAAATCTTTATGCACGCCCAAACGTCTGGCCTTTCCGCCTTGTAATATTGATATGTTTGAGTCATGTTATTGCAGTCCGGCTCGGGACAGTTCTCCGCGATCTTCATCAGAAAGTTCGCTGGACCCAAAGGAGAGGGCCAGCATGTCACCGCTGCCCGCTTACTCTCCCTCGGCCAAGGGTGATGACGAGGAGGCATCCCAAAGGACCTCCTCAGACCGGGGGAAGGCTCCGGAGATCATCAGGGTGGAGCCCCAGGATGACTCCCGGGCCGCCGGTCATATGGGGAAAAAAGCCCCTACGGAGACGGATGATGCGCGCCGAGTTCTATTGGACCCTCAGTCGGATTCTATTCCGGAGACCTATACGGCTCCAGAGTCCGGCGAACGGCCTTTCCCGAAAAGAGGGTGTGTGCCGCAGGTGACCTCTGTCCAACCGGAGGCACCGGATCATCTACTGGAAGCGCTGCAAGGCGCTTCCATTGTGGATGAGCGCCGTGCCCATATGGGTATGGTGATCGAAAAGGTTCAGTCCGCCAAAAACGGACTGACCGAAGCCTGCGCTAGCCTTCTAACAGGCTTTGAGGTGAGTAATGTAGTTGTAAGAAGAATATCACAGCATAGACAGTAGCCCCTGATGCTCTGTTCGGTGTTCGGAAAGAAAAAGCCGAACAAAGGATCAAAAATAATTTTCGCAGGAGTCTAACATGAGGTATGTGAATAAGCAGGCCTCGCTGCGGGCTGCTACCGCTCATAATGCGGAGGTCTCCGGACTGAAGCAGAAACTGGAGCGGGCCGAGGAAGAGCTCGGCCTCGTGAAGAAGCAGCTGGAGGATAGCCAAGGTATGCAGTAACCTGCGTGTTCATTTAATAAGGATGAATAGTCCGTGCGGGCTAAAGTGTCGTGAACTTTATTAGGGGCCACGACCGAGGTGGCGACCCTCAAGAAGGTGTTAGCCGAGGCCGAGGACAGAGCGGCCAAGGAACGCGCCGCGCGTGAGAAGCACGAGGCCCTGGTTAACAAGGCCCAGCAAGAGCTCCAGGACGCCGTCAAGAAGCTCGAGTCCTTGGAGCGCAATTTTAGGACGCAAGAGTCCGAACTTGCGAAGGCCCGCCAGAGCGCGCAAGATGTCCGAGCCGAAGCCCAGAGCACCCTCCAGGAGATTCGGGCGGCCGAGAAGATTGCGGCGGGTAAGTCTTCCGCTATGCAAAGCAAGTATGCGATGGAAACATTCCTTGTACTTACCCAAATTTGGGTTTTCCAGGGGCGTTTATGAATCTGCCGCGCAGCATATCCGATGATGTCGAGTTTTATCAAGCCGAAGAGGGGATGTCTATGGAGAAGCTATTCTGGTCTCAATATGTTGGACTAGAACATCTGGTGCCCTTTAGCGACCAGCTGAAACAGCTGGTCGAGCTGCACCGGTCGGCCGAGCTAGCCATGAAGGACCTAATAGTCCGGCTGTGGCCTACCGAGCCCATACTCAGCAGCTACTTCGGACTTGTGAAGCGGCTTGTAAGTGCCTGCCCGCGGCTCGAAGCCGTGAAGCGATCGGTCTGCATTGAAGGTGCACGGATGGCATTCGCGCGCGTTAAGACACACTGGGCGAAGATGGATGCCAAGAAGTTGATGACCGAGGGGCCACCTGAGGGCAAGGAGCATCGTCGACCCGAGCTATATTTTGACGGAGTCCTGGAGGGATCCCGCCTTGTGGCGGAGCAATGTACGAGGGACGTGATATTCCCGTGAAAACATTCGGGTTGTACTGTAATATGAAACAAGATCGGTATGTAATATGATGCTTGTAATGAAATTTTACCTCCTGTGCGGCCGTTTATTAAAATTTGAGGGTTGACCAGTCGTCGGCTTCTGCCCCCACGTAGATAGTACGGGGGTGTTCGGGATAAATCTAAACACTCTTTACTCCACATTATGGTCCTTAAAGGAGGTGTTTAGCGCAACGAACAAGGCAATCAGACTATACGGCCTTTATTACCTCACTTAGCCATATGAGTTTGACAATGAAAATTTCGGCGAAGCCCCTAGTGTTCGGAAGGCCGAACTAGGGGCGCTATACATGCCCAATCGGAAAAAACCGATTCCTCGCATAAAGCGGAAAAAATCTCTAGGGATTTGAGACCTCTCGAACAGCTGACCAGCTCTTGCCGTATCATGACAGTCAGTTTTCGGCTTTCTCTACTGAGGTGCTCGTCCGGAAGAACCAGGACACAATCGCAGTAGTTCTCCCTTTACTACCCTAACCGATATAGCGGAACGTAAGGTAGTAAGCACAGGAGCCGGGCAACCCAACTATTGACCAAAGACATGATTCGGAGCTGATGCATATAATGCTATAAGTTCGGGGTGCCGAACTGTACTGTGAAAGTGTTCGGACTTTTGTTGCCGTAATGCGGGGCGTGATGAAGCCCCTGGCGCAGTAATACGTACCAAAGTGTACGTCTGCCATGAGTAATAAATACAAAGGAAAGAAAGGAAAAAATAAGTAATAAGCTGACGCTACCCTTTATTTGTAATGCGATTGTTACATCGAGGCGTACTTGTACATGTAATACGATAAGCAAGAAAGGCTATTTAACATGCCAAGACCAAGTGCGAGCTGCGTGCGGGTATGTAAAATAGGTATAGCAATCATTAACAGAGGCTGTTGGGGATCGTTGCAGAAATTAAAATTTTCTACGCATCACCAAGAACAATCTATGGAGTCTTCTAGCAACGAGAGGGAAAGGAGTGCATCTACATACCCCTGTAGATCGCGAGCGGAAGCGTTCAAGTGAACGGGGTTGATGGAGTCGTACTCGTCATGATCCAAATCACCGATGACCGAGCGCCGAACGGACGGCACCTCCGCGTTCAACACACGTACGGTTGGGAGAGACGTCTCCTCCTTCTTGATCCAGCAAGGGGGAGGAGAGGTTGATGGAGATCCAGCAGCACGACGGCGTGGTGGTGGAAGCAGCGGGGATCTCGGCAGGGCTTCGCCAAGCTCAGCGAGAGGGAGAGGGAGGCGCCAGGGGCTTGGGTGCTGCTCCCATGCACCTCCCCACTATATATAGGGGTGGAGGGGGCTGGTTTCTTGCCCTCCAAGTCCATTGGGGCGTTGGCAAAGGTGGGGGAAAGAAATCCCATCATTTCCCTTCCCCACCGATTGTTATCCCCCTTTTTTAGGGATCTTGATCTTATCCCTTCGGGATATGATCTTATTCCTTCTAAGGTGGGATCTTGGTGCGCCTTGACCAGGGGTGTGGGGCCTTGCCCCCACTACCCACGTTCATGTGGGTCCCCCCATGCAGGTGGGCCCCAGTTCGTAACCTTCTAGAACCTTCCCGGTACAATACCGAAAAATCCCGAACATTTTCCGGTGGCCAAAATAGGACTTCTCATATATAAATCTTTACCTCCGGACCGTTCCGGAACTCCTCGTGACGTCTGGGATCTCATCCGGGACTCTGAACAACTTTCGGTTAACCGCATACTAATATCTCTACAACTCTAGCGTCACCGAACCTTAAGTGTGTAGACCCTACGGGTTCGGGAGACATGCAGACATGACCGAGACGACTCTCCGGTCAATAACCAACAGCGGGATCTGGATACCCATGTTGGCTCCCACATGTTCCATGATGATCTCATCGGATGAACCACGATGTCGAGGATTCAATCAATCCCGTATACAATTCCCTTTGTCAATCGGTACGTTACTTGCCCGAGATTCGATCGTCGGTATCCCAATACCTTGTTCAATATCGTTACCGGCAAGTCACTTTACTCGTACCGTAATGCATGATCCCGTGACCAAACACTTTTTCACATTGAGCTCATTATGATGATGCATTACCGAGTGGGCCCAGAGATACCTCTCCGTCCTACGGAGTGACAAATCCCAGTCTCGATTCGTGCCAACCCAACAGACACTTTCGGAGATACCCGTAGTGCACCTTTATAGCCACCCAGTTACGTTGTGACGTTTGGCACACCCAAAGCACTCCTATGGTATCCGGGAGTTGCACAATCTCATGGTCTAAGGAAATGATACTTGACATTTGGAAAAGCTCTAGCAAACGAACTACACGATCTTTGTGGTATGCTTAGGATTGGGTCTTGTCCATCACATCATTCTCCTAATGATGTGATCCCGTTATCAATGACATCCAATGTCCATAGTCAGGAAACCATGACTATCTGTTGATCAACGAGCTAGTCAACTAGAGGCTCACTAGGGACATGTTGTGGTCTATGTATTCACACATGTATTACGATTTCCGGATAACACAATTATAGCATGAACAATAGACAATTATCATGAACAAGGAAATATAATAATAACCATTTTATTATTGCCTCTAGGGCATATTTCCAACAGAGGCCACCTGGGGATTCCCTTGTACGCCAAAGCTCCTTGTCTCCTTGGTGTGTCCGACAAACGGGTTGTCAGAAAAAACCTCGAAAAGAGAGAAAGAACCTGAAATGAAAAAGAAAAAAAAATGAAAGTACGCGAATCCTAGGGTCGGTCGAGCCGCACAGTGGATCGCGTCCGTACCCATGGGATTCTGGGCGCGTAGTCATGCACGCGTGGTACGAATGCCACTCCCTCTTCGTGGTTGGGACGGAGGCCGAATTGCTAGTTGAGCTCCTGACAAGCCGATCTGTCCTGTTGCAGTGTAGTCCGGGCCCTCTTAACGATGTCCAGGGGCTCGCAGCTGGATTATAGTTCTGGTTGAGAAGGCCGCTCTGTACCTCTGCTGCTAGGGCGGCTGTGTGCTCCTCTGTACGGAGGGAGCGTTCCGTGTTTCCATTAACTCTTATGACGCCGCGTGGACCGGGCATCTTGAGCTTGAGATAAGCGTAGTGTGGCACCGCGTTGAATCTAGCAAACGCGGTTCATCCGAGCAGTGCGTGGTAGCCACTGCGAAAGGGGACGATATCGAAGATTAGCTCTTCGCTTCGGAAGTTGTCCGGGGAACCGAAGACCACCTCCAGCGTAATTGAGCCCGTACAACGGGCCTCTACGCCTGGTATGTCTCCTTTAAAGGTAGTTTTTGTGGGCTTGATTCGCGCGATACTAATGCCCATTTTGCGCACTGTATCCTGATAGAGCAGGTTGAGGCTGCTACCACCGTCCATTAGGACTCGTGTCAGGTGAAATCCGTCGATGATTGGGTCGAGGACCAGTGCGGCCGAACCGCCATGACAGATACTAGTCGGATGATCTCGACGATCAAAGGTAATCGGGAATGACGATCGCGGATTGAATTTTGGAACGACTGGCTCTACCGCATGGACGTCCCTGAGTGCACGCTTGCGCTCCCTTTTGGGGATGTGTGTACATATATCATGTTCACCGTTTTGACTTGAGGGGGGAATTTCTTCTGCCCCCCAGTGTTCGGCTGCCAGGGCTCTTCGTTGTTTTCCTCGCTTTGCGATCCCATTTCCTTGCTCTCGGCATTTGACTTGCTGGCTTGCCTGAAAACCCGACAATCTTTGTTGGTATGATTGGCTTGTTTGTCTGGGGTGCCATGTATCTGGCACGGACGATCGAGTATGCGGTCCAAGCTGGATGGTCCCTCGCTGTTCCTTTTATAAGGCTTCTTCCACTGGCCGGACTTTGAGCCACTGAATCCGGCGTGAACTGCAGTGTCATCGGTGTTATTGCCATTACTTCGGCGTTTTTGTCTATTGCGTCGGAGCTTGCCGGTGCTGCCTTTGGCCTCGAAGGGGCCTGCCTCGTTGGCTGTGTTTTTACTACGAGCCAGCCAACTATACTCACCCGCGCAAAAGCGGGTCATGAGTGCCGTGATGGCTGCCATGGATTTCGGCTTTTCTTGGCCGAGGTGGCAGGCGAGCCATTCGTCACAGATGATGTGTTTGAAGGCCGCTAGGGCTTCGGCATCCGGACAGTCAACGATCTGGTTCTTTTTGGTTAGGAACCTAGTCCAGAACTTTCTGGCTGATTCTCCAGGTTGTTGAACTATATGACTTAAGTCATCGGCGTTTGGTGGCCGGACATAAGTACCTTGGAAGTTGTCAAGAAAAGCTTCTTCCAAGTCCTCCCAGCTGCCGATGGAATTTTCAAGCAGGCTATTTAACCAGTGTCTAGCTGGCCCTTTTAGTTTTAGTGGGAGGTATTTGATGGCGTGGAGATCGTCTCCTCGGGCCATATGGATGTGGAGAATAAAATCCTCGATCCATACTGCGGGATCGGTGTTCCGTCGTATGATTCGATATTGACGGGCTTGAACCCCTCGGGGAATTCGTGATCCATTACTTCATCTGTGAAGCAAAGAGGGTGTGCGGCGCCTCTATATCGGGCCGCGTCGCGGCGCACCTCCGATGAAGCCGCCTGCGGTTATCGGCCCGGGCATGACTAGGTTTGTCACGTCCGAATAGGTGGCTGTCATCGCGAGTGAAAAAGCGTCCTCGCGATCCGTAGATTGATCTGGTGTGTCCTGCTCTACTGTCCAAGTCCTGCCGAAGGTCGTATGTATAGTCCCGAGCTGTTTTGTCTCTGTTTTTACGAGGCGGTGGGGCGGGCTGCTGTTCGGCCTGAGTTGCCGTTTTATCCCGACCGTGGGGTGGTCAGTCCGCCGCACTATCCCGACCATGTGGTGGTCGTTCCGCATTGCGCGAGGGAGGTATGGGCTCTGGCGCCTCCTCATCGAACTGAGGTAGCAGTCTACGCTTCGGGTAACTCTTGGCTGGACGCTTGAGGCCGTATTCTTCGGCTGCCAGGACATCAGTCCATCTGTCAATGAGTAGGTCTTGATCAGCTTCAAGCTGCTGCTGCTTTTTCTTCAGGCTTCTTGCAGTAGCTATTAGCTGGCGCTTGAAGCGCTCCTACTCGAGGGGTGCCTCAGGCACGATGAAATCCTCATTGCCGAGTCTCTCCTCATCCTCGGAGAGTGGACGGTAACTATCGTCATCCGGGTCATTGGGCATGGCCTGTTTATCAGGGTTAACTTGCCCGTTGTCTTGTTCCTCATGTTCAGATGTTGCTCCAACAGGGTCTTCATTGTTTTCGGCATCGTCCGGAGTACTATTTTCTCCGGTGCCATTGTTGCTATTTTTTGAGCGACGTGACTTAGAACGGCGTTTAGGGCGCCGGCGCTTGGACTGTGTCTCAGGAGGTTTATTCGCAATTGGATCTTCTTTGTCATCGTCGCTAGCTTTTTTAGGTGTGTCAACCATGTACACATCGTACGAAGAGGTGGCCGTCCAACCTCCAGTGAATGGCAGGTCTTGGCCTTGCTCCTTGTTGGCATCGTCGTCCATACCGTCGATGTCTTCGGAGCCATAATCAAGCACGTCGGTTAAGTCCTCGACTGTGGCTCTGAAGTGGGTGGCGGGTGGGAAGCGAAATTCTCCATCATCAGCCTCTAGTTCGAACCGGACATAGTTCGGCTGTGAGTCCCCCGCCAAGGACAGGTTTTTTAATGAATTTAGCACATCGCCCAAGGGCGAGTGTTGGAAGACGTCTGCGGCGTTGAACTCGAAGATCGATGACCGATCCATCTCGGTGTCCACCGGCGTACGCGGTTCGGAATTTATAGCCGGAAACGAGTCCGGAATTCCGTTGACGAAGATATTCCTAGGTGTTGAGTCTGTGTGCGGCTCCAACGCCACGGACTCTGTGGCTTCGGATGGTGCGATCTGCTCCAGATCTAAGGCCGTAGCAGTTACAGGAACCATCTCCTGAATATGGTCCGATGATAGATTTAAGTTATGTTCATCGGAGCGAGGGGGAGCGATCGCCGCGGTCTCAAATCCATTGAAGATCAAGTCTCCACGGATGTCCGCGACGTAGTTCAAGCTTCCGAATCTGACCTGGTGGCCAGGGGCGTAACTATCGATCTGCTCCAGATGGCCAAGCGAGTTGGCCCGCAGTACGAAGCCGCCGAATACGAAGGTCTGTCCAGGGAGGAAGGTTTCACCTTGGACAGCGTCACTATTAATGATCGAAGAGGCCATCGAACCTTTCGTCGACGACATAGTGGAACTCTCAATGAAAGCACCAATGTCGGTGTCAAAACCGGCGGATCTCGGGTAGGGGGTCCCGAACTGTGCGTCTAAGGTCGATGGTTACAGGAGACAGGGGACACGATGTTTACCCAGGTTCGGGCCCTCTCTATGGAGGTAATACCCTACTTCCTGCTTCATTGATCTTGATGAATATGAGTATTACAAGAGTTGATCTACCACGAGATCGTAATGGCTAAACCCTAGAAGTCTAGCCTGTATGACTATGGTAATGAGTATATCCTTTTCGGACTAAATCCTCCGGTTTATATAGACACCGGGGGGATCTAGGGTTACATAGAGTCGGTTACATAGCAAGGAATCTTCATAGTTGATCACCAAGCTTGCCTTCCACGCCAAGGAGAGTCCAATCCGGACACGGGTACAGTCTTCGGCCTTCATGTCTTCACAGCCCACCAGTCCGGCCCATTGATAATAGACCGGACACCCGAGGACCCCTTAGTCCAGGACTCCCTCACCCGTATGTCGCCGTCCCTCTGGAGCCCTTGCCCCCTCCGTCCTCTTCCCCGGTGAGCCGTCCCCGTCGTGAACAAAGCGCGTCCATGGGTGCGCTGTAGCCGACCGTCGCCTTCCTCCTCTGTCCGCTTCCTCCCTGTGCCTCTTGGCCACCTCCGCCCCGTGAGACTCTCGTCTGTTCCGTCCTTCATCGCCTACCTTTGAGCTCATGTGCGTGCACACGCGTCCGCGGCGCCGGACACGCATCCGCGGCGGCACCCGAGCTCGAACTGCCTCGACCCGACTATAAGTAGCAGCCCCGAGCCCCTCCGAGCTCACCATCAGCCCCACCTCTTCCCCTGAGCCCCGCCTAGCCAGCCCCTCGAGCTCGAGGAGCTCTCTGTGGTCGCCATGGCCGCCTCGGCTGCCGGCCTTCTCCTCTTAAATTCGGTCAAGCCGAGCTCTCTCCCTCCTCCGTTCCACCACCAGAGCTTCACCCACTCACTGGCGCACCTCCCCCTTCCCTTAATTCGTCGGCGGAGCGACCAGGGCCTCGAACCCAACTCCGGCCGAGCCGCCATCCCCCGCAGCCCTCCCCACCTCCGTTCCCGAGCTTCCCGGTGACCGCGATGCCATGGAATGGGTCGGCCTCGTCGCCCTGAGCACATGGGTAGGTCGAGCACCGCCTACGGTGGCCGGAGTCGCCGGCAAGCATCGCCGGAGTCCGCTCCTCCCGCGGCCAGGCGCGGGCGCGATGGAGCCGACGACATCGCCGCGCCAGCTGGCCTGTGGACCCCGCGGGCCCCGCGCGTCAGCCGCACTGCCCGTTGACCCCGCCCTCGCTGACGTGGATTAGTGGAAACGTATTTCTCAGAATATGTTTTCGCTAACGGTAAGCGTAAACAACGGCGGTTGCGGGCAGGAAGGCGTTTTCACTTCACCGAAAGCGTATTTCCTCAAGTGCACGTTCTGTTTCTCAGCCGAGGGCCTGTTTGTGAGGATTTTTCTTACAGAAAGGTCCCTGCCAGAAAAACAACTATATCTTTTCAACCACAACTCCGATTTAGGAGATTCCAAAGCCCACTTCTTCGTCTCTTCGAGCCCAAACTTTTGGTACCATTTTCACTATGTTTTGACATTGTGAAAATGACCACTTTGCCCTTATGCTAAATCAGCCCCCTCCGAGACTGTACCCTTTCCGGCGATTCCTTCCGCGATCTTTCTGCACTTCTCCCCGGAGCCTTCTTCATCCCTAGGCAAGCCACAACCACCATTTGCATGATAGTCATGCAGAAGCATTGGTTTTCAACTTGAATCTTTAATAACTGTCTGTTTGTTGCTACTGTTGTCGGTATTTCAGTTATGCTTATGGGTCGATGTTTACCGTCATGTTATGTTTTCTTGCGCTCTGTTATTATGCTCTTCATGATATTATTACTTTATTATGGACCATGTTTGGTAGTAGTACATGTTGGTGATGGTCTTCAGTGCATGACTATCGTCTGTTCCGAGTACCGCCGTTATGCATGTTTCTTTGCATCCAGTTGATTAAATACTTGCATGGTAGTTTTATCGTTATGTTATTGCATGGTATTTATTGTTGATGCTAGTGGTCATGTCATGCTATGAGTAGTGTGCTAGTTGTGATATTCATGCTCGTCAGTATGCCATGCTCATCTGGAGAAATGGTTACATGTTGTTGCTATGCTCGTTGATTATGATGCGCCCCCATGCTTATGTTTGATATCATGCTCATGCATTGTAGTTGTATCATGTTATTTTGTCATGGCTCAGCATATTGCATTCAAGTTTAACCGGATTAAATTGAACTTGAACAAATGTTGGCTGAGTCATGGTGCCACCATATCGAGCTGAACAGTGCAACCACGTTTGCCTTATGGGAAGGCCCTAACTGGGTCTATTGTCATGCCTCTCGCCGGTGCCTCCCGCGAGGGAAGGTTATGCGCGGGCGCTACCTTGGCCGGGTAGGACGGCATAAGCGCCCGTGTTTGGTTTTTGGCTCATGTCCCTGTTTGGGACCGTTTTGCCACGACGGTGGCCGTTGGTAGGCACGGGGCCACCCAGGACTTAGCCCAAAGGAGAGTTGGTCGGAGTGGCCGGGAGAGTGTCATGGCAGTAGATCGGTTTTGTCGGAACATCGTGTCCGCACGTATGGGAGTGCGAGACCATGGGTTCCGTGGTGTGGGTACAGTGTGCTAACCTCTGCAGAGTGTGTGTGTTTAATCTATGATAGTCGCGCCCACGGATATGGGCCCAGTTCGTAGTCGGTCACACTATGGGTCAACAGTAATAATAATAATTTGATTAATAACAACCCCGGTTCGATGATGAAAGAAGTTGGTTGATATTTATGTGATCGCGAGAGGATCACTATGGTATCTTGAATACCAACTTGTTGGATATTTGAGGATGTTATGCAAGAGTCAAGGGTAAAGGTCAAGCTCCTTGTGGTCATAAATGATTACTACGGTATTGTTAATACCAAGCTTGATTGGATCCTGAGATGATTGTGTGATATCCGTGATGGTAAGTGATATATGTGATGGTTACGAGGTAACCCGAACAGAGTAAGTTGGTGCATGATAGTTTCATCATGTTGCATGCTAGTATCATCACGTTCATATGCTTATGCCATGCTCGTATTGTTCTAGTTGTATCATCATGTTCATGCTATGATTGATCTGATAGTATCATGTTAATCCTTGTTAACCTGTAATTGCCATGCTATTGTTTGTCTTGATTTCTTTGGTTGCTGTGAGCTTGCAAGTACATTCAATGTACTGACCTGGCGTGTCATGCCAGTTTGCAGGTCATGCCGGATATGATTGCTTGTTTGCCGTGGATCCCTTGTTTGCGCGCTAGGATAAGCGTTCCAGCCAGAGTCCCTGCGGAGTGGAGTTCATCACCGTCGTCGTTGTTCCGCTGCCAGTAGTCATTCCGCTGTGTCGTGTTGTTCTGCTGCTTGAATAGAGCAACCGTGGCAGGCGTAGCATAGCCGTGCCGATGTAATCCCCTTGTACACCAATAGATTGCAATAAAGAGCTGATTTGTTCTATGCTAAGCAGCGCCGTATTCCAGGAGACTTCTCCTCGATCTCTGGGCTGGAATACGGGGCGTTCCGATTTCTCTAAGCCGGGGTGCCACAAGCACTTGACAAACGCCTTTCGAGAACATACAAAAAGTCCCAGCTGTGGACCTAGTGCATTATCATAACTAAGGTCTCTGGAATTTCCTTATAAGTATGTGGATTTCATATGGAGATGTTTAGTGAAGTAGAATGGAAAAATAGAATGCAACTACACAAGAACTAGTGTGTAACTATCGTTCGGAATCAGTTTGGCGCACTGTTAACTGAAATATAGATATCTGACTCATACGGAGTCCGTTTTGGCACCACAAGTAGTCAAAATGTTTGTGATGACCCGATGCTTCCAACGATTCTTTCATAGGGAACTTTTGGAGAACTTTTCATAAGGAGTTCGTTCAGAAAATTGTACATAAACTTTCTTAATGAGCACTCGACAAACGCCTTTCGAGAACATACACAAAGTCCCAGATGTCGACCTAGTGCATCATCATAACTAAGGTATCCTGCATTTCCCTGGAAGTAATTGGATCTCATATGAAGATGTTTAGTGAAGTAGAATGGAAAAAAATCGAATGCAACTACACAAGAACTAGTGTCTAACTGTCGTTCGGAATCAGTTTGGCGCAGTGTTAACTGAAACATGGATATCTGACTCATACGGAGTCCGTTTTGGCTCTACAAGTAGTCAAAACATTTGTGACGACCCGATGCTTCAAAGGATTCTTTCATAGGGAACTTTTGGAGAACTTTTCTTAAGGAGTTCGTTTAGAAACTTGTACAGAAACTTTCATAACGAGCACTCGACAAACGCCTTTCGAGAACATACACAAAGTTCCAGCTGTGGACCTAGTGCATCATCATAACTAAGGTCTCTTGCTTTTCCCTATAAGTATTTAGATCTCATATGGAGATGTTTAGTGAAGTATAATGGAAAAAATAGAATGCAACTACACAAGAACTAGTCTATAGCTGTCGTTCGGAATTAGTTTGGCGCAGTGTTAACTGAAACAAGAATATCTGACTCATACGGAGTCCGTTTTGGCACCACAAGTAGTAAAAACGTTTGTGACGACTGTTAGTGTCCAAACCGGCGGATCTCGGGTAGGGGGTCCCGAACTGTGCGTCTAAGGTCGATGGTAACAGGAAACGGGGGACACGATGTTTACCCAGGTTCGAGCCCTCTCTATGGAGGTAATACCCTACTTCCTGCTTGATTGATCTTGATGAATATGAGTATTACAAGAGTAGATCTACCACAAGATCGTAATGGCTAAAACCCTAAAAGTCTAGCCTGTATGACTATGATTATGATTCTTCTCCCTATGGACTAAGGCCTCTGGTTTGTATAGACACCAGAGGGACCAGGGTTATACAAAGTCAGTTACAGAGAAAGGAATCTTCGTATCCGAGCGCCAAGCTTGCCTTCCACGCCAAGGAGAGTCCCATCAGGACATGGGTGAGAGTCTTCGGTCTTGTACCTTCACAGCCCATCAGTCTGGCACATGCTCAACAGGCCGAACGCCCGAGGACCCCTTAATCCAGGACTCCCTCAGTAGCCCCCGAACCAGGCTTTCAATGACGATGTGTCCGTCGCACAGATTGTGTTCGGCATTGCAAGGCGGGTTCCTCCTCCGATGACTTCAAATGGCTGTATTCGGCCTTTCATTTAATGTCGTCCCCATCGGCTTCTGTGCATCCATAGCTTCAGCTTCCACGTGTCGAGTGAATAGGAGAGGTCAGGGTATTTTTTGCATATAACACCCCGGCCATGCAAGAAAAGTGTCTCTTTAAAGGGATTGGATCTCAGATCCGTTCCGCATCAATGCGTAAAATCCTTAGAGCTTGCTAGGAAAAACCACTCCAACATGGCCAGCACTCCCAGCTCTTCCTCCCGTCCCCACGGCCCAGAAAAAGGCAATTGGGAGAGATGTTCTGTATCCCACGGTCAGCTGGTGAAGCTACAAACACAGGGATCCCCCCCGGATCTAGCCCCCGTTCGAGCAGGATTGACTTCCTTCAACGGCGGGGCTCAGGCTGAGAATTTCCCCAATCCATCCAGGGGGAACGAGTGTGCTTCGTTCCCTACTTGCTAAGAGGCGTCGGATTTCCAATCCATTCGTTCCTCCGAGGGCTTCTGGAGTATTATGGCCTTCAACTGCACAACTTCACTCCTGCCTCCATCCTGCACATCGCGGGTTACGTCGCTCTTTGCGAGCTATTCCTGGGTTGCGAGGACCATTTTGAACTATGGAGGAAGCTATTCTGCCTCGTCCCTCGCAACCAAGATGGATCAATATTTGAAGTGGGCGGAGCCGAGGTATGGCGTATCGCTGAGACCGGATACCTGTCCGGCACACTGAAGAAGGCATCCGAAGAGTGGCCTTCTGAATGGTTCTATATCGAGGACGTCGCCCTTCTTGACCCAGTTCGGATGGGTCTTCCCGAATAGACAAGTGTTCCGTTGAAGAAACGCCACAGCTGGCGGCCTCGGAGCTTCGAGGAGGAAGATAGTTTGGAAGTCTATCAACTGATGAGCAAGATAAACACGCTTGCCCAGTCCGGATTATCAATAGTTGAGGTAATGGAGACTTCCATAGTGCGAGGGGTGCAGCCACTCCAATACAAAGGGCTTCCCATGTGGCACTATAATGGGGAAGATGACGCCTCCCGCTGTGGTCGGAAGGGTCCGGACACCCCCGCCGCTTTGGCAAAAATATTAGCCGAGCTGTTCAAAGGGGAGGAAGAGGAATTTATTTGTATTAAGCGCAGAGATGGATTCTCCATGTACAATCCTCCTAGCTGGGTGAGTTCCAACCCAGCTGCTCCACTCGTTTTACTCCCTGAGTCACTTCTAATGAACATTAATCCGTCCATTTGTAACAGAAATGGCGAAATATCACTGAGGGGCTACACAGCCCCGCCCCACAGCCAGAGGACCACAACCGGGACCTTGACCCCGGATTCGAAGAGGATCCAGACATATTCGTGGTGCTCGAGGATGGGGTGTTCTACCAGGCGAGCTATGACGGCATGGAAGTGGCCATCACCGCCGACTATCCCGGTCTTCTCCCTGCCTCACACATAAGTAATTAGGAGACATCTCTTCAAAAAGAGCCCCCTCGTTCCGCCTCACCCACCGCACTGTCTCGTGCTCCAAAGGGGAGGCGTTCGGCGCGCCATGTTGCACCAGAGGCCACTCCAGAGAGAGCGGCATCCACGCTGGGCAAGCCTTCGAAGAGGAAGGCAAACGAAGGCCCGGCGGAGCCTTCATCGAAGAGGTATGGCTTCGTAAATATGCCCCTTGGCAGTCACATCCAACTGTGACATTTTCCGTTTGTGCCTTCTCAGGAAAAGCGTTCGTCGGACTATGTCCGGGGATACTGTCGGTCATACTCCCAACAGCCAGGTTCCAGACCCTGCCGTAAAGACAAGGGCAGATACGGGAGTGACGCCGGATTGTTCTTTGGCCGAGGATTCGGATGACGTATCTGTCACAAACTCAGAAGTGGAGAGCGCCATGGGTCATCGGCGTCGGAGGGCCATTCTTCGCGACCCTGGTTTTACAAAAGAGGCATTCGATGGCTTCAGCTCTGCGGATGCATACATCCGAGTTGCTAGAGACGGGCTTACCAGAGCCGCAGACCAACATTTGAAAGATATGCGGATAAGTTTATATTATACCAATCTGATGATTATATACCAGTAGCCCCCGAGACTTGAAGCAGTTGATACAACTGATTTAAGGATCATTGTATAACCAGGTGCTTACGGAGAAGAACAACCTGTTGTCTCAAGAACTAGAAAAGTATCGGACCCAGCTAACTGCTGCTACTGCCGAACTGGAGAAATCCAAGAAGGCGTCCCCTGGTAACGTTCCCCTCCATCGAGAAAACATAATTATATACCAGCAATGCTAACACTGTTGCTCATCTCATGGCAGGATCATCAGATCAACTGAAGGAGCAACAGAAAGCCGCTCAAGCGGGAGAACAAGAAGCCAAAAGACTACTGGCCGCGGGCGATCGTGTGCTGACACAACGAGTCAGGGAGGAGAAAACAAGCTCCAGGATTCCAACACCCAGCTGGGCGAAGAACTAAAAGATGTGCGGGCCCAGCTGGCTGACTCCATGAAGGAAAATAAGAGGTTTCCAGGCGGCATATTTAGTATGTGGTCAAACTTAACTCCGTGTAATTCGGAGATAAAAGGGACTGACAGAGTTATTTCTGTAGGTATACTAACTGGACATCCCGAAGAGGAGATGTCCGGATTCTCGGGCGATCTGCTAGAAGAGTTGTCGCGAATGCACGAGCAAGCTTGGCAGGCGATGCGAAGTGTTACCAAGGCTTTATGGCCATCCGCCTCCCCTCCAGGAAGGATGGAAGAGCTTATACAACTATTTAAGGGAGTGCGGCGGCGTTTCCGATTATGGAAGATATCGGCCTACCGAGAAGGTGCACGAGAAGCCTGGGCCATGGTGAAAACACGGTATACATGAAAACATGGTATACTTGATCCGAATCATATGGCCCGGGTCGGACCTCTAGGGTCAGATGGAAAAGAAATTCCCGTTAATTTGGTATATGACCAAGTCGAAGTAGCCACCAAATATTCCCAACAGGATTGTAAGTTAGACAGCCTATTAGACGATATAGAGGAGGAAATTCTTGAGTCCAAGTGACTATGTACTTTCCTTGACATATTTGTCCCTAGCCGGATTGTAAAACGTTTGTCATGGCAGACCTTTTCGCTTCGACCTCTGGACCAGAAGGTGCGGAGTGTTTCTGAATACCTGAGCGGCAAAATAGACCGGGGTATGCGTGGAAACTAGGCGTAGGGGTCATAGTTGCTTGAACAGACAAGTTGTATCCGGCTAGCTATGTTATATTACATTGTGATTGTAGAAACGTCTTCCAGAGAGAATAGTTCCGTTAAGGGTTCCTTTCCCTGGGTGTACATGCGTTAATGTGCATGTCCGAACTGTGATTGAAAAAAATCGTAGTATACGTAACATCTGGGGGTTCACAATGGGGTGAATGCAAAAACATCTTTAGTCCGCCGACCGAATATTCCCTTAGAACGCTAGCTTTCGGCTTCACCCAGTCTGAGGTACACATCCCGATGACTCGACAGTAACAATCGCAGAGGTGCTCCCTTTATGCCCTAGCCGAACTAACGGGAACGTAGGGCATAAGCACAAGAGCCAGGCAACCCAGCTTGGCCAAAACTTAAGTCATATCGATGCATATAATGGCGAAGAAAAGGTACATATGGGGAAAACGCGCATATGTGATGAGCGTGATGCTTGGAAAATAACAATAATAAGCTTCTGTCCAAGAAGCCCCCATGTACGATGGACGTACATATTTGAGGATGTGTACGTCATGGGTGCACGGTTTAGCCGCGTGAAAGCTTTAAGGCTAAAAAAGAAAAACCGAAAAGAGGGGAAAAAATAATGGAAACAATAGGGAGAAGGAGACGAACAAAGAGTTTGGCGCTAGGCATAGAATCTTCGGAGTCTGGCCACGTTCCAGGGGTTCGGCTCTAGGCGATTGTCTGATGCATCACGCAGGCGGTACGCTCCTCCAGTGAGAACTTTGTTAATGATGAAGGGACCCTCCCACTTGGGCTTGAGTTTGTCCTTTTTCTTCTCCAGCAACCGTAGAACGAGTTCACCAACATTATAAGTCTTGGCCCGTACTTCTCTGCTTAGATATCTGCGAGCCTGTTGTTGATAAAATGTGGAACGGGCTTTTGCAACATCGCGCTCCTCCTCCAGGGCATCTAGGCTGTCCTGCCGATCAAGCTCGGCCTCTCTCTCTTCGTACATGCGCACTCGAGGTGAGCCATGAATAATGTCGCAGGGTAACACAGCCTCCGCGCCGTACACCATGAAGAAAGGTGTATATCCAGTAGTGCGGTTGGACGTGGTCCGCAGCCCCCAGAGTACGGAGTCAAGCTCCTCAACCCAGTGCTTGTCTGATTCTTTCAAAGACCACACTAGTCTGGGTTTAATGCCGCTCATGATAAGATCATTGGCCCGTTTGACTTGACCGTTTGTTTGCGGGTGATAGACAGAGGCGTAATCGAGTTTAATGCCCAGATTAGCACACCAGGTTTTCACCTCATCGGCTGTGAAATTGGAGCCGTTATCAGTGATGATGCTGTGTGGAACACCATAACGGTGCACGACACCGGATATGAATTCAATCACTGGCCCGGCTTCGGCCGTTTTAACTGGTTTGGCCCCTATCCACTTAGTGAATTTATCCACCATGACCAATAGATACTTTTTCTTATGGCTTCCTCCTTTAAGGGGTCTGACCATATCAAGCCCCCACCCGCGAAAGGCCAAGTGATGGGGATTGTTTGTAGAGCAGTGGGTGGCATATGGCTTTGGTTGGCAAAAAGCTGGCATCCAACACAATGTTGGACAAGGTCCTGTGCATCTGCTCGGGCCGTCGGCCAATAGAAACCTGTACGGAAGGCCTTGCTTACAAGGGCCCGAGCCGCGGCGTGGTGACCACCGAGACTAGCATGAATTTCAGCCAAGAGCTGCCGCCCCTCTTCCTCGGAGATACATCTTTGAAGTACTCCGGTACCGCTTTTCTTGTAGAGTTCTCCGTCGTGAACCTTGTAGGCTTTCGAGCGCCGGACAATGCGGCGAGCCTCATTCTGATCCTTAGGGAGTTCTCGCCTATTAAGGTAGGCCAAGAAGGGTTCGGTCCATGGGGCAATGACTGACATGATGAGATGAGCCGACGGTGTTATTTCGGTGGCTGAGCCCCCGATGATATCGGTGTGTTCGGAATCTGGGGTTATAGTCGGATCCGGATTGGTGTTGCCGCTCTCCCCTTGACGGCTTAAGAAGCCTTTCCAGAAAGATGTTAGGTGGGACGGGGTCGCGCTTGGCGCCGATGCGAGCAAGGACGTCCGAAGCTTGATTACTTTCTCGAGCCACATGATGAAACTCGAGCCCCTCGAACCGAGCCGAGATTTTTGAGAACGGCGTTACGGTAAGCCACCATTTTCGGGTCTTTGGCATCGAAATCTCCATTTATTTGAGATATTGCGAGGTTTGAGTCCCCGCGCACTTCCAGGCGTTGTATGTCCATGGAGACAGCCATCCGAAGACCATGCGACAAGGCCGCATATTCGGCTGCATTGTTGGAGTATGTGTATAATATTTGGAGTACGTACTGAACTACGTCTCTAGTGGGGGACGTTAATACAACGCCCGCTCCTAACCCCGCCAACATTTTGGAACCATTGAAGTACATAACCCAGTTGGAATACGTGTCGTACTCTTTAGGGAGTTTGGCCTCTGTCCATTCGGCGACGAAGTCAGCCAGTACTTGGGATTTAATGGCACGGCACGGTTTGTATGTTATGTCGAATGGAAGGAGCTCAATGGCCCACTTAGCAATCCGGCCCGTGGCATGGCGGTTGTTTATTATGTCGTTGAGTGGTACATCGGAAGCCACCGTAATCGAGCACTCTTGAAAGTAGTGTCGCAGCTTCTGGGATGCCATGAAGACCGTGTATGCTATCTTTTGGTAATGAGGGTATCGCGATTTGCATGGTGTCCGTCCTACTCTCGCTCAACGACGAGCACGGCACTCACCACCTGGTGTGTTGCCGATATGTATAATAACATGGGTTCACCGACGTTCGGCGTGGCCAGGATTGGGTTGCTCGCTAAAAGGGCCTTTATTTCCTCCAGTCCGGCCGTTGTCGCGTCCATCCACTCGAAGTGGTCGGTGCGTCGGAGAAGGCGATAGAGTGGCAATGCTTTTTTTCTCCCAATCTGGAGATAAAGCGGCTTAAAGCTGCCACGCATCCCGCGAGTTTTTGGACTTGTTTAAGGTCTGTTGGCGTAGCCAATTGTGACAAAGCTCAGATTTTGGCTGGGTTTGCCTCAATTCCTCTATTGGAAACGATGAAGCCCAGCAATTTTCCGGCGGGGACACCGAAAACACACTTTTCCGGATTGAGCTTGGTGTCATATGTACGGAGGTTGTCGAATGTGAGACGTAGATCGTCTATCAATGACTCGACATGCCTGGTTTTGATGACGACATCATCCACGTATACTTCAACTGTCTTGCCGATCTGTTTCTCCAGGCATGTTTGGATCATGCGTTGGTAGTTGGCGCCAGCGTTTTTGAGCCCGGAAGGCATAGTGTTGAAGCAGCAAGCCCATATGGGGTAATGAATGCTGTTGTGGCTTGATCGGACTCCTTCATATTGATTTGATGGTATCCGGAGTATGCGTCGAGGAAACACAGTGAGTCGTGTCCTGCGGTTGCATCAATAATCTGATCGATGCGAGGGAGGGGGAAGGGATCCTTAGGGCAGGCCTTGTTGAGGTCTTTGAAATCGACGCATAGGCACCAGGATTTATCCTTCTTTGGTACCATCACCAGGTTTGCTAGCCAGTCCGGGTGTTTTATTTCTCTGATGAATCCGGCCTCGAGTAACTTGGCTAGCTCCTCTCCCATAGCCTGTCGTTTGGGTTCAAAAAAATGCCGCAGTGTTTGCTTGACCGGTTTATATCCCTTTAATATATTGAGGCTATGTTCGGCCAACCTGCGTGGGATTCCTGGCATATCAAAAGTGTGCCAGGCGAATATGTCCCAGTTCTCACGCAGGAACTCTCATAGCGCGGCGTCGACCGTTGGGTCGAGTTGTGCCCCGATGGATGATGTCTTCTTGGGGTCCGTCGGGTGGACTTGAAATTTGACTATTTCATCTGCTGGTTTAAAGGAGGTGGATTTGGGTTGTTTGTCCAGGATTACATCATCCCTATCCACAGTAGAGCGCAGCGCGGTTAGCTCTTCGGCCGCGAGTATTTCAGACAATGCCTCGAGGGCCAGCGATGCGGTTTTATTTTCGGCGCAGAGTGCTATGTCCGGATCACTGGCAAGGGTGATGATACCGTTGGGCCCGGGCATCTTGAGCTTCATGTATCCATAATGAGGTATAGCTTGGAAGCATGTAAATGCATCTCGCCCCAATAGGGCGTGATATCCGCTGTTAAAAGGAGCCACTTGGAAGGTTATCTCTTCGGACCAATAATTCTCCGGTGTGCTGAATACCACGTCGAGCATGATTTTTCTTGCGCATCGCGCCTCCCGACTGGGAATGATTCCCCGGAAAGTCGTGCTACTTTGCTCGATGCGGCTTCTGTCTATTTCCATTTTATTGAGCGTATCCTCGTAGATGAGGTTTAATCCGCTGCCGCCGTCCATGAGCACTTTGGTGGGCCAAAACCTATCCACAATTGGATTGAGGACCAAGGCGGCTGGTGCCCGGACTGTCCGGAACTTTGGTTCGTCACTGGCATTGAAAGTTATGGCCGTGTCATTCCAAGGGTTTATCGTTGTGACTTGGCAGACTTCGGCGAGGTCGCGGAAAGCCCTTTTACGCCGATTGTTTGAAGCGAAAGTCTCGAAGACTGTCAATACGCTGGGGTCGTCATCTTCCGAGGGGTGTTGCACTGGTGTATTTTTGGTGAGGATATCCTCGCCGCTCTTGGCCACTTGCCGGAGTATCCAACATGCTCTAAGGCTGTGGGTTGGTATGGTGTCCGGTGTTGCATGTATTTTGCACGGCCTATCGAGCCATCCCTCCAGAACGGTTCCGCGCCCCATGATGTTCTTAGATTTCTTTACTATTGGATTTGGTGCGCCGCGAGGGTGCACCCTTTTTGCCCGGACGAAGGGTTGAGTGGAAACTGGTGGTTCCCAGAGAGTTGCCTGAGTTTTCCAGGCGCTTTCCATTGCACAGTACTTCTTTACGATGGTTGCCAGGTCAGTGAAGTGTAATACGCAACGATGATTGATGGTGTTGAGGAGTCCTTCGTCCGTGCAATTATTGCAGAATGCTGAGATCGCGTCTTCGTCGCGGCAATCTTTAATCTTGTCTTCGCCAAGGAGGAATCTGGCCCAAAAGTGGTGGACTGTTTCCTGAGACTGCTGCCATATGTACGTGATATCGTGTCTATCTGGGTGGGTGGGTGGCTTTAAATCCGAACCCTGACCCCATTTTGGAATCCGGAGTTTGAAGAACTTCCGAACTTAATAGCTCGGGCTCCGGGATATTAACTGACTTTTCAGGCCCGTCATCCGATTCTAGGTTCGAAGGGTGGGCTATGTCTTTCCGAAGGCAAGTGTCCGGCTCTTCGAGCTCGGAAATCCAAACACAGTTCGTCCTCAATATAGAGGAAGAGTTGTCGTCTTGCTCCTCAACTACCGCTATCTGGTGGGTGATCGGCGGAGATTTAATTTCTCACTGGTCGGGTTTAAGCCCAATCAGATTGTAGTCTATAGCGACCCCCAGGGAGGCGATGCGATCTAGGAGCTCGTTCAAAGACGATAACTCAGTCAGATCCATCTGCTTAGAGTATTCGGAGCTAACGCGGAGGAGGTTTTCGATGACCCGAGAAGTCATCGTTGGCTTAACGGCCGTAGGGGCGGTCATGGTAAAGCCGCCCAGCCGGAGGGTTTAGCCTGAGGTCGGGGCACCTCCGGCGGTGATATTCTCCTTGATAACAAGGCGAGCCATCAATCCTGTCTTCGACGTCACAGCAAAACTCCCAATGAAAGCACCAATGTCGGTGTCAAAACCGGCGGATCTCAGGTAGGGGGTCCCGAAATGTGCGTCTAAGGTCGATGGTAACAGGAGACAGGGGACACGATGTTTACCCAGGTTCGGGCCCTCTCTATCGAGGTAATACCCTACTTCCTGCTTGATTGATCTTGATGAATATGAGTGTTACAAGAGTAGATCTACCACGAGATCGTAATGGCTAAAACCCTAAAAGTCTAGCCTGTATGACTATGATTATGATTCTTCTCCCTATGGACTAAGCCCTCCGGTTTATATAAACACCGGAGGGGACTAGGGTTATACAAAGTCGGTTACAGAGAAAGTAATCTTCATATCCGGGCGCCAAGCTTGCCTTCCACGCCAAGGAGAGTCCCATCCGGACACGGGTGAGAGTCTTCGGTCTTGTACCTTCACAGCCCATCAGTCCGGCCCATGCCCAACAGGCCCGACGCCCGAGGACCCCTTAATCCAGGACTCCCTCAACGACAAGATGCTTCAAAGCATTCTTTCATCGGGAACTTTTGGAGAACTTTTCTTAAGGAGTTCGCTTAGAAACTTGTACAGAAACTTTCTTAACGAGCACTTGACAAACGCCTTTCGAGAACATACACAAAGTCCCAGCTGTGGACCTAGTGCATTATCATAACTAAGGTCTCTTGCATTTACCTAGATGTAATTGGATCTCATATCGAGATGTTTAGTGAAGTAGAATGGAAAAAATCTAACGCAACTACACAAGAACTAGTCTGTAACTGTCGTTCGTAATCAGTTTGGCGCGGTGTTTACTAAAATATGGATATCTGACTCATACGGAGTCCGTTTTGGCACCACAAGTAGTCAAAATGTTTGTGACGACAAGATGGTTCAAAGGATTCTTTCATAGGGAACTTTTGGAGAACTTTTCTTAAGGAGTTCGTTTAGAAACTTGTACATAAACTTTCTTAATGAGCACTCGACAAACGCCTTTCGAGAACATACACAAAGTCCGAGTTGTGGACCTAGTGCGTCATCATAACTAAGGTCTCTTGCGTTTCCCTAGAGGTAATTAGACCTCATATGGAGATGTCTAGTGAAGTAGAATGGAAAAAATAGAATGCAACTACACAAGAACTAGTCTGTAACTGTCGTTCGGAATCAGTTTGGTGCAGTGTTAACTGAAACATGGATATCTGACTCATACGGATTCCATTTTGGCACTACAAGTAGTCAAAATGTTTGTGACGACAAGATGCTTCAAAGGATTCTTTCTGTAGCGACCCGACCTCAGACGGTCAAGTCTCTGTGTATCTGTGCTATCCCTGGATCGGTATACTAGCACACACAGTACATCAATGTATATATCAAAGTGCAATCACATGTATAAGTAATGAAAAACTGATGTATACCTTAAGAATCTCAGCAGAAACACGCAAATGGGTGTGGAGTCCCATCAACGCCATTGGCAAGTTGAGTGCGGACCGTAACCCTATCATATCACTTACTCGTCGGATAATACCTGCAACATAATATGTTGCAGCCGTGTAGGTCAGTACGTTGAATGTACTAGCAAGTCACACCACAAGAGATGAATAAATGTCCTATTTATACATGCAATATGGTTGGTGGATGGTTCTAAATTTAATTTGCATAAAGCTGATTTTTCCCTATCATCAAAAGAATATCATATTGTTACTACATAATTCATCATAATATGATTGAGATGGTTGCTCCATTCAATCTATACCCAAATTCATTAAAACCCATTAAATTAATTAAGAGTGATGAGATCGCTCAATTCCCACTTTCCAGATGCTCAAATTGTCCATAACCGGGGACACGGCTAATCGATAAGTTTTTACACTCTGCAGAGTTTTGCACACTTTTCCCCACAAGACTCGATCACCTCCTTTGTAGCCTCGCACTGCCTGGTGTTTGAGAGCCGGAAGATCGAGACATAGTCTTTCTGAAGTGTTCCCTCTTAACCCTGGGTAGGACCGGTACACCTACATATATAACTACATCTGCTAGTCTACCACTGTAAGAGGTCACACAACGTACTCAACTAAGCCAGAGCCCATAATAGCTTGTGGCTGTGCAGGTAAGCGTCTAGTCATGAAAAATTGATGAATCCCTTTGAGCCTGGGTGGCAGTCCATAGGGTGATCACACGGGTACTCCGGGATCCCCTGGGCAAGTCCACTGGTTTCTCCAGGGTGCCCGGGCAAGTCCACTGGTTTCTCCAGTGTGCCCCTTACCAATCCACCCAGATGTGTGTTAATGTTGCCACCTTAAGGTTACCCTTAATTATTATATCACTCGCAACTTTCATGATCTCACATACCAATCCCCGTCTACAATGGCATAGCAAAATCCCTACAACATTGGCGACAAAGAAGTAAAGGCTCAGACCTACCTCATTGCACTACTGGGTTTATAATATAGCCAACTAACATATTCATGCAAACCTTCCATCAAAGGACTAAATGCATATATAAAAGTATAAAAGGGCATGATCAAGATGTAACTTGCCTTGTACTGTTGATGAAGATGAAATATTATATTGAGTCGTCTCTCCTTCTCGTTACGATATATCTAACGATATAAGAAAGTACTTTAACACACAACAACATCCAAATAAAGATCCAAATAAAATATTCAAATTACAATACAAAATAAAAAAATAAAAATAAAAACATTCCTGCATAAGTTGTTAGGACTTGGTTACGGGTTGAGATAAGATCAAGAATGAAAATATGATGGTTTGTTCTAGGATTGGGTCAAAGTGAAGATCACGGCTTGAAGAGTTGTGAGGCAAGGTTCTACGACAAAGTCTATAATGGGTTTGATTGGAATATTTGACTTGGGTCCAATGAAAATGATAGATGGAGTTGATGCCATAAGGTTTATGTTACAAAAATTCATGTAACATTTCCTAAGTCCAAATTTGTATGATGATGGCATATAACCAGAGAGGTTTTCTAGGGATCAATTTAAGAGATTTAACTTCGTGTCAAAAGTTATTAAACAATGATCGAGAAGGTCAAATTAAGGTGTTGATGTTAAAACAGTGACTAAATCTTGCTGAAAAAATTATGCCATGAGTTCCAACAGAAAGGTGATGTCCTAAGGTCGAACTTTCATATAATAAACATTTTTATATGATTTATAGATTAGAAGATACAGCAAAAGTACTCAATTTAACATTTAAAACAGAACTAAACTTTAACTTGCCAAAAACTGAGATCTCGAATTTTTATAATAAACTAGATGTCCCAAGGAATCCGGGGATATAAAATTTGTCGAATTTGGAAATATGGATTAGGAAATATGATTTTCCGAAGTTTGGATATTTTCCGGAAAATGTATTACGGGATTAAGATTAGGCTGCTACGTGTCATGTCCCTACTGGCTGATATCCCTTTGTTTTTTTTAATAGCACACATGGATCGATCAACAGATCGAGAGAGGGAAGAAAAAATGCTCACCGGGGGAAGGAGGTCCGGTCGGGGCGTGCTCCGGCGAGTAGGAGAGGCGGACGGTGAAGTACACCACGCGGTGATGAAGGTGATGTCGTCGTTGACGACCAATTCGTCCCCGGGAAGCCGTGTGAACCCGCTGGAGTTCGCCGGAGTTTCCGGTTGGATGTACTGGTCGCCGTTCGTGAGCTCCGGCTGTGGATTCGAGAGGTTCAAGGGTTCAGGGAGGTGCGCAAAATACAAATAGAGAGAATGAATGATAGGAAGGGTCGGGGCTTCACCATACGTGACTGAAACTTCGTCGGAAGCTGCGGCGGAGTTCGGACTCCGGCTACAAATTGACAACCATGGGGAGGGAGATGGAGAGGGGTTTCTGGAGAGGAGGTGGGAGGCTTGAGGCGCTCCTCAGGGTTCCTTTTATAGAGGAAGGGGAGGCCGGGAGATGGAGATCAAGAGAGCTCATCGTGGCCAATAATGGCAGTTTGTGCGTGTATGTTTCACGGCTCTGTGCGTCCAATTAAAGCAACGAAATTGAGTTTTAATTCCCTGAATGAGTTCTCTTGACATTCCTCAATAATTTTTGTATTGGTGGCAAGTCGTAATGGGGAATGAATTGAGTGGGAGGAGGAGAGGAAGAGGTGGGGAGCCATGGCCATTTCTGCTATGTTCCTGCTCCACTGCTCCAGATTGAACGTGCAGAGGAAGGAGGCGAGCACGTCCATGCGCCTGGGGTTGAGGTGTGATCGCTAGATGGGTTTTAGTGGAAAAAAAATACTAGGCCCAAGGAGCAAGAGAAGGAAAATAATTTTTGAAGAGAGGTGGGCTTGGTTGGCTGTGCTCCTGCTGGACACGTGCACTGAGCGAATCATAGCTTAGGATGAGATGGGTTGGATTAGTAGGTTTGCCAGGTTTAATTAGTTATAATAGACAAGTTACCGAAATGTTTAACTAACTCCAGAAATAAAAAATGTCACATATACGAAGTTACTATTTAGAGCCTAGAAACAATACTTTCATAACGTGATAAAATTATTTTTGCGCACAAACTTGGGGTTTTATGAATACCCAAAATGACCAAAAAATATATTAAATATTTCCAATAATAGTTTTGGAGAAGTCATATTATCTCCTCTCATATTTTATTTGATTAATTTGGAAATATTTAAACGACAGTAAAACTCCAAATAATATCATATTTCAATTGGAACTCCAAAATCCAGACAAACTCCATATGAAATATTCATCCACCACATTTGAGAAAGTCATCTTATTCTCACTCCAAAATTGTGATTGTGGTTTCCAATATTTCAAAAAAAAGTCAAACATAAATTAAAGCCCTTTGATTTCTTGAATAAACTTCCCCAACCATAGTTTTCCTTATTGGACAAAATGTTACCCAAGTTTTTATAACATCATTAGAAAAAGTTTTAAACAAGAACTCAAAAGGTTTTAATTCTCGTGAAAAAATAAAATAATTTCACATAATCCATGACACAACAATCAAACAAACAATACTATTTATTTATTTAATTTAACATGCCAAAATATAGAATTTTGGGATGTTACAAACCTACCACACTTAAAATGAATCTCGTCCTCGAGATTCGGAAAGGCTAGAAAGAAAAGGTTAGGGTTGGGGTCTCCTTGCAATTCCATTGATCATCATGAAGGTCTCGGGTGCTACCACACTTAAAATAAACTCATGCACCACCTCTATAGTGTTGACAACACATTTCTCCTCAAATTTCTTGTAATAACTCCTTCATTGATGCTCTCCTGTTAGAGGCATAACATTTCCTTCAATATCCTGGGTCTTTGCATCAAAATGAAATTCTTATGAGACTGGATCTTCTCATCTGACAGGTTTAGTGCCAATGCTAAACAACTATCGAAAAATCTCATCGAGGTCTGCCATTACTAGTTCCCTGCAAGAAATGGGTCTTGGCTTCATTCTCACCGTGTAACCTACGATTGGCAGCAGCTGCCATGTACATGGGTTCCTCATCATACCATTCTATGGCTTAAGCAAGGCTTCAACGGGCGTCGGCACTTTACTGTGGGTAAGTCAATCAGATTTACCATTCCAAATAACAAGAGCGGATGATAAGAGTAAGTAGTCATGGTGGCCAAGCCATATCGCACCCAAATCATTACCCTGTATAAGGTTTAGTGAATCTCACATTCCAGCACTCGGGCATCCTCACAGGCATTGCAGAATGGAAAAATCTAATGCAACTACACAAGAACTAGTCTGTAACCGTCGTTCAGAATCAGTTTGGCGCAGTGTTAACTGAAACATGGATATCTGACTCCTACAGAGTCCGTTTTGGCTCTACAAGTAGTCAAAACGTTTGTGAAGACCCGATGCTTCAAACTATTCTTTCATAGGGAACTTCTGGAGAACTTTTCCTAACGAGTTCGTTCGGAAAATTATACAGAAACTTTCTTAATGAGCACTCGACAAACGCTTTTCGAGAACATACACAAAGTCCCAGCTGTGTACCTTGTGGGTCATCATAACTAAGGTATCCTACATTTCCATAGAAGTAATTGGATCTCATATGGAGATGTTTAGTGAAGTAGAATGGAAAAAATCGAATGCAACTACACAAGAACTAGTCTGTAACTGTCGTTCGGAATCAGTTTAGCGCAGTGTTAACTAAAACATGGATATCTGACTCATACGGAGTCCGTTTTGGCACCACAAGTAGTCAAAACATTCGTGACGACAAGATGCTTCAAAGTATTCTTTCATAGGGAACTTTTGGAGAATTTTTCTTAAGGAGTTCATTTACAAACTTGTACAGAAACTCTATTAACGAGCACTTGACAAACGCCTTTCGAGAACATACAAAAAGTCCCAGCTGTGGACCTAGTGCATCATCATAACTAAGGTATCCTGCATTTCCCTAGAAGTAATTGGATCTCATATGGAGATGTTTAGTGAAGTAGAATGGAAAAAATCGAATGTAACTACACAAGACCTAGTGTGTAACTGTCGTTTGGAATCAGTTTGGCGCAGCGTTAACTGAAACATGAATATCTGACTCATACGGAGTCCGTTTTCGCTCCACAAGTAGTCAAAACGTTTGTGACGACCCGATGCTTCAAAGGATTCTTTCATCGGGAACTTTTGGAGAACTTTCATTAAGGAGTTCATTCAGAAAATTGTACAGGAACTTTCTTAACGAGCACTCGACAAACGCCTATCGAGAACATACACAAAGTCCGAGCTGTGGACCTAGTGCATCATCATATCTAAGGTCTCTTGCATTTCCCTTGAAGTAATTGGATATCATATGGAGATGTGTATTGAAGTAGAATGGAAAAAAATAAAATGCAACTACACAAGAACTAGTCTGTAACTATCGTTCGGAATCACTTTGGCGCAGTGTTAACTGAAACTTGGATATCTAACACATACGAAGTCCGTTTTGGCTCCAGAAGTAGTCAAAACGTTTGTGACGACCTGATGCTTCAAATGATTCTTTCATAGGAACTTTTGGAGAACTTTTCTTAAGGAGTTCATTCAGAAAATTGTCCAGAAACTTTCTTAATGAGCACTCGACAAACGCCTTTCGAGAACATACACAAAGTCCCAGCTGTGGACCTAGTGCATCATCATAACTAAGGTATCCTGCATTTCCCTAGAAGTAATTGGATCTCATATGCAGATGTTTAGTGAAGTAGAATGGAAAAAAAGAATGCAACTACACAAGAACTAGTCTGTAACTGTCGTTCGGAATCAGTTTGGCACAGTGTTAACTAAAACATAGATATCTGACTCATACGGATTCCCTTTTGGATCCACAAGTAGTCAGAACGCTTGTGACGACAAGATGCTTCAAATGATTCTTTCATATGGAACTTTTTGAGAACTTTTCTTAAGGCGTTCGTTTACAAAGTTGTACAGAAATTTTCTTAACGAGCACTTGACGAACGCCTTTCAAGAACATACACAAAGTCCCAGATGTGGACCTGTGCATCGTCATAACTAAGGTCTCTTGCATTTCCCTATAACTATTTGTATCTCATATGGAGATGATTAGTGAAGTATAAGGAAAAAATTAGAATGCAACTACACAAGAACTAGTCTGTAATTGTCGTTCGCAATCAGTTTAGCACAGCGTTAACTGAAACATGGATATCTGGCTCATACGGAGTCTGTTTTGGCACCCAAAGTAGTCAAAACGTTTGTGACGACAAGATGCTTCAAAGGATTCTTTCATAGGGAACTTTTGGAGATTTTTTTTGAAGGAGTTCATTTAGAAACTTTCTTCGTGAGCACTCGACAAACGCCTTTCGAGAACATACACAAAGTCCGAGCTGTGCACCTAGTGCGTCATCATAACTATGGTCTCTTGAATTTCCCTAGAAGTAATTGGATCTCATATGGAGATGTTTAGTGAAGTAAAATGGAAAAAATTGAATGCAACTACACAAGAACTAGTCTATAACTCTTGTTCGGAACTAGTTTGGCGCAGTGTTAACTGAAACATGGATATCTGACTCATACGGAGTCCGTTTTGGCACCACAAGTATTCAAGACGTTTGTGACGATAAGGTGGTTCAAAGGATTCTTTCATATGGGAACTTTTGGAGAAATTTTCTTAAGGAGTTCGTTTAGAAACTTGTACAGAAATTTCTTAACGAGCACTTGACAATCACCATTTAAGAACATACACAAAGTCCCAAGTGTGGACCTAGTGCATCATCATAACAAAGGTCTCTTACATTTCCCTATAACTATTTGGATCTCATATGGAGATATTTACTGAAGTAGAATGGAAAACATAGAATGCAACTACACAAGAACTAGTCTGTAGCTGTCGTTCGGAATCAATTTGGCGCAGTGTTAACTGAAACATGAATATCTGACTCATACGGAGTCCGTTTTGGCACCACAAGTAGTCAAAACATTTGTGATGACAAGATTCTTCAAAGGATTCTTTCATCGGGAACTTTTGGAGAACTTTTCTTAAGGAGTTCGTTTAGAAACTTGTACAGAAACTTCCTTAACGAGCACTTGACAATCGACTTTCGAGAACATACACAAAGTCCCAGCTGTGGACCTAGTGTATTATCACAACTAAGGTCTCTTGCATTTCCCTATAAGTATGTGGATCTCATATGGAGATGTTTAGTGAAGTAGAATGGAAAAAATAGAATGCAACTAAACAAGAACTAGTCTGTAACCATTGTTCAGAATCTGTTTGGCGCAGTATTCACTGAAACATGGATATCTGACTCATACAGAGTCCTTTTTGGCACCACAAGTAGTCAAAATGTTTGTGACGACAATATGCTTGTAAGCATTCTTTCATAGGGAACTTTTGGAGAACTTTTCTTAAGGAGTTCGTTTAGAAACTTGTACAGAAACTTTCTTAACGACCACTTGACAAACGCCTTTCGAGAACATACACAAAGTCCGAGATGTGGACCTAGTGCGTCATCATAACTAAGGTCTCTTGCATTTCCCTAGAAGTAATTGGATCTTATACGGAGATGTTTAGTGAAGTAGACTGGAAAAAATTGAATGCAACTACACAAGAACTAGTCTGTAACAGTCGTTCGGAATGAGTTTGGCGCAGTGTTAACTGAAACATGAATATCTGACTCATACGGAGTCCGTTTTGTCACCACAAGTAGTCAAAACGTTTGTGATGACAAGATGCTTCAAACGATTCTCTTATAGGGAACTTTTGGAGAAATTTTCTTAAGGAGTTCGTTCGGAAAATTGTATAGAAACTTTCTTAATGAGCACTCAACAAACGCCTTTCGAGAACATACACAAAGTCCCAGCTGTGGACCTAGTGCATTATCATAACAAAGGTATCCTGCATTTCCCTAGAAGTAACTGGATCTCATATGAAGATGTTTAGTGAAGTAGAATGGAAAAAATAAAATGCAACTACACAAGAACTAGTCTGTAACTGTCGTTCGGAATCAGTTTGGCGCAGTGTTAACTGAAACATGGATATCTGACTCATACGGAGTCTGTTTTGGCACAACAAATAGTCAAAACGTTTGTGAAGACAAGATGATTCAAAGGATTCTTCCATAGGGGCTACACCCCCGTCCAATCCCTCTCAAACCCCGTGGAACTACCCGGGATAAAATCCTGTCCACTCTACCCGTGAAACCAATCCTTCCCGAGCGACGAAATGGTACGCCAGAAAACAATTGAGACCCGTGCTCTCTCTCTCTCCTGCGAAACAGCGGCGGCTGCGCGGCCATCCGGAGGCGACGATGGCGGCATACTTCCCCACTCCTTCCTCCTCTCCCATCTGGTGAGCTTCTCCTTCTCTTCCTTCCGCTCTACTTATCCCACAACTTCTAGGGTTCCTGAGTCTGGCCTGAGGTTAACCGAACAGGTTATGTATACAGGGATTCATCTGGATGGAGAATAGTAGGGTTTAGGTGACAAGTCGGGGATCACCCAATCCCTAGCAAGTTAGAAACCACTCGTGGAATCGCCCCACTTCAACCGAACAAAGCCTTAAGGAGTTCGTTTAGAAACTTGTACAGAAACTTTCTTAACGAGCACTCGATAAACGCCTTTCGAGAACATACACAAAGTCCCAGTTGTGGACCTAGTGCATCATCATAACTAAGGTATCCTACGTTTCCCTAGAAGTAATTGGATCTCATATGGAAATGTTTTGTGAAGTAGAATGGAAAAAACCGAATGCAACTACACACGAACTAGTCTGTAACTATCGTTCGGAATCAGTTTGGCGCAGTATTAACTAAAACATGGATATCTGACTCATACGGAGTCCGTTTTGGCTCCACAAGTAGTCAAAACGTTTGTGACGACCCGATGCTTCAAAGGATTCTTTCATAGGGAACTTTTGGAGAACGTTTCATAAGGAGTTCGTTCAGAAACTTGTACAGAAACTTTCTTAACGAGCACTCAACAAACGTCTTTCGAGAACATACACAAAGTCCGAGCTGTGGACCTAGTGCGTCATCATAACTAAGGTCTCTTGCATTTCCCTAGAAGTAATTGGATCTCATACGGACACTGTTTAGTGAAGTAGAATGTAAAAAATCGAATGCAACTACACAAGAACTAGTCTGTAACTGTCGTTCGGAATCAGTTTGCGCAGTGTTAACTGAAACATGGATATCTGACTCATACAGAGTCCATTTTGGCTCTACAAGTAGTCAAAACATTTGTGAAGACCCGATGTTTCAAACTATTCTTTCATAGGAACTTCTGGAGAACTTTTCTTAACGAGTTCGTTCAGAAAATTATATAGAAACTTTCTTAATGAGCACTCGACTAACGCCTTTCGAGAACATACACAAAGTCCCAGCTGTGTACCTAGTGCATCATCATAACTAAGGTATCCTGCATTTCCCTAGAAGTAATTGGATCTCATATGGAGAAGTTTAGTGAACTAGAATGGAAAAAATCGAAAGCAACTACACAAGAAGTAGTCTGTAACTGTCATTCCAAATCAGTTTGCCGCAGTGGTAACTGAAACATGGATATCTGACTCATACGGAGTCCGTTTTCGCACCACAAGTAGTCAAAACGTTCGGGACGACAAGATGCTTCAAAGTATTCTTTCATAGGGAACATTTGGAGAACTTTTCTTAAGGAGTTCGTTTAGAAACTTGTACAAAAACTTTCTTAACGGGCACTTGACAAAGGCCTTTCGAGAACATACACAAAGTCCCAACTCTGGACCTACTGCATCATCATAACTAAGGTATCCTGCATTTCCCTAGAAGTAATTGGATCTCATTGGGAGATGTTTATTGAAGTAGAATGGAAAAAATCGAATGCATCTACACAAGAACTAGTCTGTAACTATCTCCGGAATCAGTTTGGCACAATGTTAACTGAAACATGAAAATCTGACTCATACGGAGTCCATTTTGGCTCCACAAGTAGTCAAAATGTTTGTGACAACCCGATGCTTCAAAGGATTCTTTCATAGGCAACTTTTGGAGAACTTTTCTGAAGGAGTTCGTTCAGAAAATTCTACAGAAACTTTCCTAACGAGCACTCGACAAACGCCTGTCGAGAACATACACAAAGTCCGAGCTGTGGACCTAGAGCCTCATCACAACGAAGGTCTCTTGCACTTCCCTAGAAGTAATTGGATCTCACATGGAGATGTTTAGTGAAGTAGAATGGAAAAAAAATCGAATGCAACTACACAAGAACCAGTCTGTAACTGCCGTTCGGAATCAGTTCGGCGCAGTGTTAACTGAAACATGGATATCTGACTCATACGGAGTCTGTTTTGGCTCCACAAGTAGTCAAAATGTCTGTGACGACCCAATGCTTCAAACTATTCTTTCATGGGAAATTTTGGAGAACTTTTCTTAAGGAGTTCGTTCAGAAAATTCTACAAAAACTTTCTTAGTGAGCACTCGACAAACGCCTCTCGAGACCATACACAAAGTCCCAGCTATGGACCTAGTTCATCATCACAACTCAGGAATACTGCATTTCCCTAGAAATAATTGGATTTCATATGGAGATTTTTAGTGAAGTAGAATGAAAAAAATCGAATGCAACTACACAAGAACTAGTCTGTAACTGTCGTTCACAATCAGTTTGGCGCAATGTTAACTGAAACATGGATAACTGACTCATACGGAGTCCGTGTTGGCACCACAAGTAGTCTAAATGTTTGCGACGACAAGATGCTTCAAAGGATTCTTTCGTAGGGAACTTTTGGAGAACTTTTCTTAAGGAGTTCGTTTAGAAACTTGTACATAAACTTTCATAACGAGCACTTGGCAAATGCCTTTGGAAAACATACACAAAGTTCCACCCTTTAACCTAGTGCATCATCATAGCTAAGGTCTCTTGGATTTCCCTATAACTAACTGGATCTCATATGGAGATGTTTAGTGAAGTAGAATGGCAAAAATCGAATGCAACCACACAAGAACTAGTCTGTAACTGTCGTTCGGAATCAGTTTGGTGCAGTGTTAGCTGAAACATGCATATCTGACTCATATGGAGTCCGTTTTGGCACCACAAGTAGTCAAAATGTTTGGGACGACAAGATGCTTCGAAGGATTATTTCATTGGGATCTTTTGGAGAATTTTTTCTTAAGGAGTTCGTTTAGAAACTTGTACGGAAACTTTCTTAACGAGCACTTGACAAATGCCTTTCGAGAACATACACAAAGTCCCAGCTATGGACGTAGTGCATCATCATAATTAACGTCTCTTGCATTTCCCTACAAGTAATTGGATCTCATATGGAGATGTTTAGTGAAGTAGAATGGAAAAAATCGAATGCAACTACACAAGAACTAGTCTGTAACTCTCGTTCCTAATCAGTTTTGCGCAGTGTTAACTGAAACATGGATATCTGACTCATACGGAGTCCGTTTTGGCTCCACAAGTAGTCAAAACGTTTGTGTAGACCAGATGCTTCAAAGGATTCTTTCATAGGGAACTTTTGGAGAACTTTTCTTAAGGAGTTCGTTCAGAAACTTTCTCAATGAGCACTCGACAAACGCATTTCAAGAACATACACAAATTCCCAACTATGGACCTAGTGCATCATCATAACTAAGGTCTCTTGCATTTCCCTATAAGTATTTAGATCTCATAAGGAGACGTTTAGTGAAGTAGAATGGAGTCCTTTTTGGCTCCACAAGTAGACAAAACATTTGTGATGACGAGATGCTTGAAAGGATTCTTTCATAGGGAACTTTTGGAGAACCGTTCTTAAGGAGTTCGTTCTGAAACTTGTATAGAGACTTTCTTAATGAGCACTCGACAAACGCATTTCGAGAACATACACAAAGTCCCAGCTATGGACCTTGTGCATCATCATAACTGAGGTCTCTTGAATTTCGTTACAAGTAATTGGATCTCATATGCAGATGTTTAGTGAAGCAGAATGGAAAAAATCGAATGCAACTACACAAGAACTAGTCTGTAACTGTCGTCGGAATCAGTTTTGCGCAGTGTTAACTGAAACATGGATAGCTGACTCATACGGAGTCCCTTTTGGCTCATCAAGTAGTCAAAACGTTTGTGACGACCAGATGCTTCGAAGGATTCTTTCATAGGGAACTTTTGGAGAACTTTTCTTAAGGAGTTCGTTCAGAAACTTTTATAGAAACTTTCTTAATGAGCACTCGACGAACGCATTTCGAGAACATACACAAAGTCCCAGCTAAGGACCTAATGCATCATCATAACTAAGGTCTCTTGCATTTCCCTAAAAGTAATTGGATCTCATATGGAGAGTTTTAGTGAAGTAGAATGGAAAAATCGAATGCAACTACACAAGAACTAGTCTGTAACTGTCGTTCGGAATCAGTTTTGCGCAGTGTTAACTGAAACATGGATATCTGACTCATATGGAGTCCGTTTTGGCTCCACAAGTAGTCAAAACGTTTGTCACGACCAGATGCTTCAAAGGATTCTTTCATAGGGAACTTTTGGAGAAATGTTCTTCAGGAGTTCATTCAGAAACTTCTGTAGAAACTTTCTTAATGAACACTCGACAAACGCATTTCGAGAACATACACAAAGTGCCAGCTATGGACCTAGTGCATCATCATAACTGTGGTCTCTTGCATTTCCCTACAAGTAATTGGATCTCATATGGAGATGTTTAGTGAATTAGAATGGAAAAAGTCGAATGCAACTACACAAGAACTAGTCTGTAACTGTCGTTCGGAATCAGTTTTGCACAGTGTTAACTGAAACATGGATATTTGACTCATACGGAGTCCGTTTTGGCTCCACAAGTAGTCAAAACGTTTGTGACGACCAGATGCTTCAAACGATTCTTTCATAGGGAACTTTTGGAGAACTGTTCTTAAGGAGTTCATTCAGAAACTTGTATAGAAACTTTCTTAATGAACACTAGACAAACGCATTTCAAGAACATACACAAAGTCCCAGCTATGGACCTAGTGCATCATCATAACTGAGGTGTCTTGCATTTCCCTACAAGTAATTGGATCTCATATGGAGTTGTTTAGTGAAGTACAATGGAAAAAATCGAACGCAACTACACAAGAACTAGTCTGTAACTCTCGTTCGGAATCAGTTTTGCGCAATGTTAAGTGAGACATGGATATCTGACTCATATGGAGTCCGTTTTGGCTCCACAAGTAGGAAAAACGTTTGTGACGACCAGATGCTTCAAAGGATTCTTTCATAGGGAACTTTTGAAGAACTTTTCTCAAGGATTTCATTCAGAAACATGTATACAAACTTTCTTAATGAGCACTCGACAAACACATTTCGAGAACATACACAAAGTCCCAGCTATGGACCTAGTGCATCATCATAACTGAGGTCTCTTGCATTTCCCTACAAGTAATTGGATCTCATATGGAGATGTTTAGTGAAGTATAATTGAAAAAATCAAATGCAACTACACAAGAACTAGTCTGTAACTATCGTTCAGAATCAGTTTTGCGTAGTGTTAACTGAAACATGGATATTTGACTCATACAGAGTCCGTTTTGGCTCCACAAGTAGTCCAAACTTTTGTGACGACTAGATGCTTCAAAGGATTCTTTCATAGGGAACTTTTGGAGAACTTTTCTTAAGGATTTCATTCAGAAACTTGTATAGAAACTTTCTTAATGAGCACTCGACAAACGCATTTCGAGAACATACACAAAGTCCCAGCTATGGACCTAGTGCATCATCATAAATGAGGTCTCTTGCATTTCCCTACAAGTAATTGGATCTCATATGGAGATGTTTAGTGAAGTAGAACGGAAAAAATCGAATGCAACTACACAAGAACTAGTCCGTAACTGTCGTTCGGAATCAGATTTGCGCAGTGTTAACTGAAACATGGATAGCTGACTCATACGGAGTCCGTTTTGGCTCCACAAGTAGCCAAAACGTTTGTGACGACCAGATGCTTCAAAGGATTCTTTCATGGGGAACTTTTGGAGAACTTTTCTTAAGGATTTCGTTCAGAAACTTGTATAGAAACTTTCTTAAGGAGCACTCGACAAACGCATTTCGAGAACATACCCAAAGTCCCAGCTATGGACCTAGTGCATCATCATAACTGAGGTCTCTTGCATTCCCTAAAAGTAATTGGATCTCATATGGAGATGTTTAGTGAAGTAGAATGGAAAGAATCGAATGCAACTACACAAGAACTAGTCTGTAACTGTCGTTCGTAATCAGTTTTGCGCAGTGTTAACTGAAACATGGATATTTGACTCATACGGAGTCCGTTTTGGCTCCACAAGTAGATAAAACGTTTGTGACGACCAGATGCATCATAGGATTATTTCATAGGGAACTTTTGGAGAACATTTCTTAAGGAGTTCGTTGAGAAACTTGTATAGAAACTTTCTTAACGAGCACTCGACAAACGTATTTCGAGAACATACACAAAGTCCCAGCTATGGACCTAGTGCATCATCATAAATGAGGTCTCTTGCATTTCCCTACAAGTAATTGGATCTCATATGGAGATGTTTAGTGAAGTATAATGGAAAAAATCAAATGCAACTACACAAGAACTAGTCTGTAACTGTCGTTCCGAATCAGTTTTGCGTAGTGTTAACTGAAACATGGATATTTGATTCATACAAAGTCCGTTTTGGCTCCACAAGTAGTCAAAACGTTTGTGACGACTAGATGCTTCAAAGGATTCTTTCATAGGGAACTTTTGGAGAACTTTTCTTAAGGATTTCATTCAGAAACTTGTATAGAAACTTTCTTAATGAGCACTCGACAAACGCATTTCGAGAACATACACAAAGTCTCAGCTATGGACTTAGTGCATCATCATAAATGAGGTCTCTTGCATTTCCCTACAAGTAATTGGATCTCATATGGAGATGTTTAGTGAAGTAGAACGGAAAAATCGAATGCAACTACACAAGAACTAGTCTGTAACTGTCGTTCGGAATCAGATTTGCGCAGTGTTAACTGAAACATGGATAGCTGACTCATACGGAGTCCGTTTTGGCTCCACAAGTAGTCAAAAAATTTGTGACGACCAGATGCTTCAAAGGATTCTTTCATGGGGAACTTTTGGAGAACTTTTCTTAAGGAGTTCGTTCAGAAACTTGTATCGAAACTTTCTTAAGGAGCACTCGACAAACGCATTTCGAGAACATACCCAAAGTCCCAGCTATGGACCTAGTGCATCATCATAACTGAGGTCTCTTGCATTCCCTAAAAGTAATTGGATCTCATATGGAGATGTTTAGTGAAGTAGAATGAAAAGAATCGAATGCAACTACACAAGAACTAGTCTGTAACTGTCGTTCGTAATCAGTTTTGCGCAGTGTTAACTGAAACATGGATATCTGACTCATACGGAGTCTGTTTTGGCTCCACAAGTAGATAAAACGTTTGTGACGACCAGATGCATCAAAGGATTATTTCATAGGGAACTTTTGGAGAACATTTCTTAAGGAGTTCGTTGAGAAACTTGTATAGAAACTTTCTTAACGAGCACTCGACAAACGTATTTCGAGAACATACACAAAGTCCCAGCTATGGACCTTGTGCATCATCATAACTGAGGTCTCTTGCATTTCCCTACAAGTAATTGGATCTCATATGGAGATGTTTAGTGAAGTAGAATGGAAAAAATCGAATGCAACTACACAAGAACTAGTCTGTAATTGTCGTTCGGAATCAGTTTTGCGCAGTGTTAACTGAAACATGGATATCTGACTCATACGGACTCTGTTTTGGCTCCACAAGTAGTCAAAACATTTGTGACGACCAGATGATTCAAAGGAATATTTCATAGGGAACTTTTGGAGAAGTTTTATTAAGGATTTCATTCAGAAACTTGTATAGAAACTTTCTTAATGAGCACTCGACAAACGCATTTCGAGAACATACACAAAGTCCCAGCTATGGACCTAGTGCATCATCCTAACTAAGGTCTCTTGCATTTCCCTACAAGTAATTGGATCTCATATGGAGATGTTTAGTGAAGTGGGATGGAAAATCGAATGCAACAACACAAGAACCAGTCTGTAACTGTCATTCGGAATCAGTTTTGCTTAGTGTTAACTGAAACATGGATATCTGACTCATACGGAGTCCAATTTGGCTCTGCAAGTAGTCAAAACGATTGTGACGACCAGATGCTTCAAAGTATTCTTTCATAGGGAACTTTTGGAGAACTTTTCTTAATGAGTTCCTTCAGAAACTTGTACAGAAACTTTCTTAATGAGCACTCGACAAACGCATTTCGAGAACATACACAAAGTCCCAGCTATGGACCTAGTGCATCATCATAACTGAGGTCTCTTGCATTTCCTTACAAGTAATTGGATCTCATACGGAGATGTTTAGTGAAGTAGAATGGAAAAAATCGGATGCAACTACACAAGAACTAGTCTGTAACTGTCATTCGGAATGAGTTTTGCGCAATGTTAACTGAAACATGGATATCTGACTCATACGGAGTCCGTTTTGGCTCCACAAGTAGGCAAAAATTTTGTGACGACCAGATGCTTCAAAGGATTCTTTCATAGGGAACTTTTGGAGAACTTTTCTTAAGAATTTCGTTCAGAAACTTGTATAGAAACTTTCTTAATGAGCACTCGACAAACGCATTTTGAGAACATACACAAAGTCCCAGCTATGGACCAAGTGCATCATCATAAATGAGGTCTCTTGCATTTCCCTACAAGTAATTGGATCTCATATGGAGATGTTTAGTGAAGTAGAATGGAAAAAATCGAATGCAACTACACAAGAACTAGTCTGTAACTGTCGTTCGGAATCAGTTTTGCGTAGTGTTAACTTAAACATGTATATCTGACTCATACGGAGTTTGTTTTGGCTCCACAAGTAGTCAAAACGTCTGTGATGACCAGATGCTTCAAAGGATTCTTTCATGGGGAACTGCTGGAGAACTTTTCTTCAGGAGTTCATTCAGAAACTTGTATGGAAACTTTCTTAATGAACACTCGACAAACGCATTTCGAGAACATACACAAAGTCCCAGCTATGGACCTAGTGCATCATCATAACTGAGGTCTCTTGCATTTCCCTACAAGTAATTGGATCTCATATGGACATGTTTAGTGAAGTAGAATGGAAAAAGTCGAATGCAACTACACAAGAACTAGTATGTAACTGTCGTTCGGAATCAGTTTTGCGCAGTGTTAACTGAAACATGGACATCTGACTCATACGGAGTCCATTTTGGCTCCACAAGTAGTCAAAACATTTGTGACGACTAGATGCTTCAAAGGATTCTTTCATAGGGAACTTTTCAAGAACTTTTCTTAAGGAGTTCATTCAGAAACTTGTATAGAAACTTTCTTGATGAGCACTCGACAAACGCATTTCGGGAACATACACAAAGTTCCAGCTATGGACCTACTGCATCATCATAACTTAGGTCTCTTGCATTTCCCTACAAGTAATTGGATCAAACATCGAGATGTTTAGTGAAGTAGAATGGAAAAAATTGAATGCAACAACACAATAACTAGTCTGTAACTGTCGTTCGGAATCAGTTTTGCGCAGTGTTAACTGAAACATGGATAGCTGACTCATACGGAGTCCGTTTTGGCTCTACAAGTAGTGAAAACATTTCTGAAAACCAGATGCTTCCAAGGATTCTTTCATAGGGAACATTTGGAAAACTTTTCTTAATGAGTTCGTTCAGAAACTTGTACATAAACTTTCTTAATGAGCACTCAACAAACGCATTTCGAGAACATACACAAAGTCCCAGCTATGGACCTAGTGCTTCATCATAACTGAGGTCTCTTGCATTTGCCTACAAGTAATTGGATCTCATATGAAGATCTTTAGTGAAGTAGAATGGAAAAAATCGAATGCAACGACACAAGAACTAGTCTGTAATTGTCGTTCGGAATCAGTTTTGCGCAGTGTTAACTGAAACAGGGATATCTGACTCATACGGAGTCCGTTTTGGCTCCACAAGTAGGAAAAACATCTGTGACGACCAGATGCTTCAAAGGATTGTTTCATAGGGAACTTTTGGAGAACTTTTCTTCAGGAGTTC